>NW_016165791.1:5338-26354 GCF_001687245.7 Rhagoletis zephyria | reverse complement strand
GCGATGGATGCATTGATTCAGTTTCTGAATCTTTGTAGCATATTCCCGCTTTCCCGCTGACCTTGCTGACTCCTTGGGATTTGAGTATATAAAGGTGATGTTTAAAAGTTTGAGTTGAGTCGTATTCTGATTTCCTAAAGACATGTTAATAAAATTAATAAGCTGAAGTTTTAATAAAGAAAAGTTTAAGTTAATAAGTTGAAGTTTTAAATAAAGGACTTAAACAAAGTAACAATATATAATTACTAATAAGTTGAAGTTTTAATAAAGGAAAGTTTAAGTTAATAAGTTGAAGTTTTAATAAAGGAAGTAACAACATATAATTGGCGTAGCATACGGTAGGATATTGAATAAAAAACAATATCCAGCGAATGTAGATATGTATGCAAGCATAAATAAAGCTTGGAATTCAGTAATGGAATTAGATCGATGCAGCTTTGTAAACATATATAAAGCTTGGAGCTCAGTAATGATGAAATTAGATCGATGCATCTATTGCGGATGCAGCTGTGTAAACATTAAGGCTTGGCAAATATTATACTGCTACTCATCATAGTATAATATTTGCAGCTTTTGATTTTTGTTTATAGAAATCAATATTCTCAAATTTTGCCGTTGGATTATGGCAACGGCCAAATGCTTATTTTATTATCATCTAAGATGATTCATCTTCTTTAGGCGGCACTTGCGTTTGTTTATCTTTAAGTGCCTCACTGATGCCTTCGTGGGCGTCAAATGTGACTCGAGCTGAAAGCGTGATTGTGTTAGTGTGCCAAATACGTTTGAATGAATTTGCGTTCGCTTTGTTACGCTCTCGCATGTATTTGCATGTGACGCTTACGCTCTTTAAGCAGGCGCTCACTCTTTGTCCATGCTTGTATATGAGCAAATTTGACATCGATATAACTGTTGCCAACTTTGTGCCTTTCGCAAGAAATTAAGTGCGTTTAGGGAATTAAAAGGCGAAAATTGTTTAGTTTAGCGCTTGTTTTGTTCTTTGGTGCCATTTTCAAGGCAATTTTATAATAAACGGATTCTATGGTGACATTGTATTTGACTTACACATATGTTAGTGTTGGGCCGAGCTTCTCCTCTGGATAATATGCTCCAAGATAATCCAAACGCAATATTTTCACACAGTCTCTATCACGGAATCCATAGAATATTCTGCTAATTAGCTGGGTGTGCGCATTTGTACAAAAGTAAGCAATTGCATGAAAATAAAGCCTCTAGAAAAACCAAGTTTTGGAAATTGTTTTACGAATAAAAAAACATTTTGCAAATTAAATTTATTAAATTGATTAACTGCGCATAGTTGGAAATATTTACAAGTTTCATTGTGTGATTACTTAAAATATTTGAACATACAGCTTTATATGCGAAAATACCAATAAACACAGCAACACAAAATTGGTGTTTTTTTCTTGGGGGGAAAATTGCGATATTTTCAGTATTTTGGTGCTTTTTTAAAAAAAGGCGTGAGTACTAGGTACTCATGAAATTTGATGTGTAAACATTTGCGAACGGCAAAGCATAAAAGTACGTTTACATATAAATATAATCTCAATCAAAGCTCGTTAGCTGTCAAATTGGTTGCGCTTGTTATTCACACAAGTCCAGGAAAAGTTAAACTTCTTCTGTGGTCACTTTTTTCTGCAACACATATTATGCCATTTCAATATATTTTAACTGAATATTTTATTAAAAATACCTTTACAAACCTATTTTCCTTACTAGCGTAAATTTTTGTTTACTTTAAAATTTGACATTCCTCCTCTTCCTTGCAAGTATAATCGATAAATATATATAGATATTNTGCAACACATATTATGCCATTTAAATATATTTTAACTGAATATTTTATTAAAAATACCTTTACAAACCTATTTTCCTTACTAGCGTAAATTTTTGTTTACTTTAAAATTTGACATTCCTCCTCTTCCTTGCAAGTATAATCGATNATTCCTCCTCTTCTTCGCAAGTATAATCGAAAAATATATATAGATATTTTTAATTATAATTTTGCATGGCTAATCTCTTTTTCTATAACAGATTAGGGAGTTAAGCTCGAAAATTAGTATAATCTTTTTATATGTAAAGCTATTATTAGGCGATACATACATACAAATGTAGGTTAGGTTAGAAATTACATATTAATTTCACTTAATTTTATTCATTTTGCTGATTTAATTTTTTAATCATTTTCATTTTTAATTAATTTAATACATGAAATTATCGGTATGACTGATTAAATATACTTGTATATACTTGTGACTCAAGGGCGTTAAAATATCTTGGAAACACCGCATCAGTTATTGTTTTTGAGCTTATGATTTCAGCATTTCTGTTTGTATATATTCCCAAATTTAGTTTTTCTTTTCGGAATATAATCTGCGGTTCATGTAAATGCAGTTCATGTTGCAGAATTTTACCCGATGCTTTTTTGTTATGTACGTTTTGCTGTTACTCACTTTTTACTCTCACTTCAGGGAGTGATTTTGCTGTTTGACCTTTTTCCAGGATTTTACACGAAAAGTATTGGATCAGAGCTATTATATCATCCATACATATGCATATTATACATACATATATTCATGTATCTTCATCAGTTATCAACGGTCCCAGTTCAAATGATTTCAGTATTTTTTTAAATTTTCGCCTTTCTTTTTTATCAAAATAGACTACTAAACCTATGCCTAACACCATCTACGAATATCAAAACGCATGTGTGGAGTTTAAATAATCGTAAGTAATAATCAATTGTAGCGCATTTCCTCTTACTATGCATATGCCTAAATGTATGCAACCATTTGGCAAGCAAACACAGGGTGCTTCTAATGAAAATAAAAATTTTATGATGAAATACACATGCTAAGCCCTTCCAAATTTTGTGCCGGGATGTGCGTTACAGCTTCGCAAATTTTACCTCTACCGAAACCAAAGATGTATACACATCAATAAAAAACTTGGCGATCAGGGCTGCCAACTTGGCTCAAACCGTACCATTTTTGGCACTATTTTACATGAAATGGCACTGAATTTTTCAATTTTGCACAAAGTGCCAAAATGGCACTTTTGAAAAAGAGCCAAATTTAAATACATTTTTGTGAAATCCTTTGCGTGTACTTCTTTTTCTCAACTAAAATTTTCTAATTTCTATAGTGTATACAACTGGTTTATCTTACTTTGACATTGGGCTTTTGTTTTAATGTGTCTAATTTTAATGCTAATGGGAAGAACTAAAGAGAATGACACCTTTTTTGGCACTGTTAATTTTCTATTTGGCACGTTTTAGCACTTTTTTATCCTCAATATGGCACTTCATAGCTATGTATGTTTGCAGCCCTGTTGGCAAATTTGATCACTAGCTGACCTTCACCGAGCGCTCTTTGCTGGGTTCGGATTACAAAAATGGAAGTAAATATCAAGTATTCGTAGTAGATGTGCATTTCTTATCTTTATAAAAAACAATTCATTTCTCCTCGTATCCTTGTACAAATAAGGAGCTAAAGCGGCCTTATAAGGGTCGATATCTGTAGACTGGAAAATCGACCAGCTAGTGGTTGAGATGCCATTTACACGGGTCGATTTTGGTTGAACGACAAAAATCTACTAGAAAATCGACCCGTGTAAAGGCGCCTTAATCCAACGAGCAATTATCATTAATGTTAAAATGCCTTGGGCAAAAGTAATAAAAAGTTATTTCATTCTTTCTTTACGGGGACAATTGTTACATCGGTGGGCAACGACGCAATTACAGAACTTTAGACAGAGCAATATTTTTCGATCGGGTTCAAATCGGGCGATTGTGAGGGCTTATTCACGAATTCAAGTGCATTTGCAAAGTTGCTGTAGCTCACTACTGTAACAATCGTGTCGATAAAAAGGTAAAATATAACTTTTAGTTTGCTATTAAAAACCCCTACTCCTTTCTATTTGAAGAGTAAATTTGTTAATGCAACAAAACGGAGCAGATTTTCAGTTGAGCGAAGTAGAGGACTAGGTTTCAAATTTTTTGGACAAAACGGAACAAATCTACTCCTATCGGAGCGAGGTCCGAACGATGGCTTATTGTGTATCGCTACTGCTCGGGCAAAAAAGTGCCCATGTCTGATGTAGAGAATCTGTATCGGGTAACGAAAATGAAGTATTGGGTACCGAAATATTTTTTAAGTATTGGGTACCGAGTATTGGGTACCGAAAATTCAACACATCACTAGGAAAAATTACCGAACACCGAGTACCAAGCTCGGTGTGAAGACTCCACTTTAAAACTTGATAAAAATCTTCAAAAACTTCAAACCAGTGGAGTTCAAATATTTAAAAGCAGTTGTGTTTTAAATTTTAATTTTAAATTGTCATTAACAATTGCAAATCCACTTTTATTAACCCATATCAGTGATGCCAGTTTGCAGGTTTCGCCCTTTTTTTTGAGATTTTATGACTAACAAGGGCGAATGGGATTTTCTGTCGAAAAACGGGATTTTTTGCATACCATACCAAGCAAGAAAATTCAGTAATTGATAAATAAGAAAAAGCTGCTCTCTGTGGTTAATTAACGCCGTTCATATGAAGTGGAATTTTATTCGCTTTAAAGGAATTGTAATAGCAAGTTTATGAGTTATACAGAAAGTAATTGGGAAAAATAAAGTGATATAAGTTAGAAAAACGTGTGGGGAACTTGAGAAGTTGTTTATTTTTAAAACATTGAAAAAATTTCCAATCATTGCTTATTTTTTTCAAATGTTTTGAGTTTATAGATTCAGAAAAGTATTTTGAGTGATTGTATTCTTTGATAATGCAAATAGTAAAATTTGCGATTGGCAACGTTTGGCAGGTAGTCGTTAACAAAGAGGCAGTAAGAAGTTCAATGCTTACTGACATCAAAACGAAAAAGAGAAATAGATTAAGCGAAAAAGCATTAAATATGTGTAGTCAAATCTAATTTACTTAACAAACAACCTAATTGTACGACTTGGGCCAGTTTTTCTGTGTACGGCTGTAAACATAGTTTAAACACCCGAGCTGGCTGGTTTAAACTAAGATTAGCCAATGAAATGTTAGCCATCTGATCAATTTAAACGCGAAAACGAATGAAAAGGCTGTTTGTGTAAAATATGTAGGTACCTACCCAGTAGAAATCTTAAGCATACAACATCGCTGTTGGTGGCATGAGCTCGCTGCTGTGTATACATGCCAGTATAAATGAACCTTCATTTCCATTTAACACGCGTGGTTTCTCAGAGCGTATGCGTACACTTGCACTACTGCTGTATGCATATGGCTGTATTAATATTTCAAACATACAAAAATGCATTAATGGAACAGTATTAAAGCATTCTTACAAGATCCCCATATGTAAATTCTACTTTTCTGACACATTTTAATATACGGGGACATACAAACAAGTAGCACTTACATATGCAAATGCATATCTTGTAGATCACGTTTTTGCTGAAAATAGTATCGCACAACACGTCCGTTCACTAAAATTTTTGTACAAGACTGAAAATATTACAAAAATTCCACTTCAAATTTATCAAGAAATGTACTTAAAACAACGACAACGTACATTCGCTTGCAATTCGCTAGAATTTGAATTTATTCGTGGAAATTCATGACTACGCATGAATTGTTCACACTAATTCACTCATATAGCAAGCAGCCTTCAAGAATGCATACAACCGATTTCTACTGGGTATATAATGGCGGATAAATTTGTATGGGAGATTTTTTCGACAATGCGCGTATTGCACATACATACATATGTGTAATTCTAAGCAACTTTGCCGAAGAAACCATGGCTCCTAAATCAATTTGAAAATTGCCAAATTGTGAAAATATGTTTCTTAGCACTTTGCTGAAGTATCGTAAAGAATTGCATAAATTTTGTACAAAACCATGCTGTAGCGGTTTTCTGGTATGAGGAATCCATTTCTGCACTTCTCTTTTTCTTAAAACTTCCACCAGAGGGCACAACAGTAAAAATCTCCACATTTTCTTCTAAGCCTATTTTCGCAATATGACAAACTCTTTGCTTTTTTTGGCGACTATTGTTTTTTCGCTCCTACCTCAAAATTTTGTGGAAAACACATTGAAAAAAACTCCCTGAACATTTTAACCCTTAATATTAACATTAAGTACTCGCCCAAGGCGTGCAAAGATTTCCGATATAAAATACACGTAAACTTTGATTTTTTTTCAAAACTCTACAGCTCAGAAGCATTTTATGGTGCTACAAGTTTGTCGTTAACATTTTCTCTGAAGCTCTTGTTATTTACGAGATAGGCGCAAAAAACTAGCATTTCATAAAAAAAGTTGGGTTTAGTGACCCGTGTAGTACGCTGGTGGGAGTAAGGATTGCGACGCACTTTTGTAGAGCCTTCGATTCTGAAGAAAACCCATCATTGACCAAGATTATATCATAAAATGCCTCAGAGCTGAAGAGTTTTGAAAAAAAAATTCAAAGTTTACGTGTATTTTATATGAATAATCTTTGCACGCCTTGGGCGAGTACTTAATATTAATATGAAGGTTTCAAATTTTCAGGGAGATTTTTTTTGGTGTTTTCTACAAAATTTCGAGGTAGGAGTGAAAAAAAACAATAGTCCCAAAAAGAATCACCCTAATGTACATACATGCTTGTATTTTTCACCCGAAAGCATTTTATGTACATATGTATAATAGATACATACAGCGCGGGATTTCTGTTATATTTTTAGTATAAAACGGGATTTAGGTTCTATTTAGACGGGATTTTATTAACCCAGTTACTGGTAAAACTGACCCATATGCAATGTGGGTTCTATTTGGTTTTGTAATGTGGGGTCATATTTATTAGGTCGTATGCATAAAACCCAAGCAAATGCTTTTTCTTAAATTTTCAGACCTTTTACTCAATTTGTTCAAATAAATTTAAGTTAAAGGTATGCAATTTTAAGAAAACTCAATTGCTTATTTTTTATGCATGCTACTCATTGTATGTAAATCCTTTGTATTTTTTATTTTGTTAAAAAAGTACAATAAACAAAAATTTGACGATTTTTTGACCGAAATTACGATTTTTTTAAGGGTAAAGTGACGATTATCCAGCGAAGGCTTTCGGTGAGTGATCGCGAATGGATTACTTGCATCGTTTTTCCCATTTATGAGAGGCCGACATCGGCAATGCTCGGACTTATCAAATTCGAGTGAGAGGAAATTTCTTTGCTTTTTTCGCTCGCAAATGAAGAGCAGCGGATTTTTTTTTTGTCGATTCCGAATGTGAGAGGTGATAAATTTGTTTGCATTTTTCACTCCCGATAAAAGAATGCAAAAATAGATTTGGAATTAAGAATGTTAATCCCGGGATCCCGGTCTTTCCCGGGAATCCCAGGATTTTCGGGATTTGTAGTTTACACTGGTGGCAATAATAGAAACGCTTTATGTTTCTTTTGTTTATTTAATACTAGCTTTTACCCGCGGGTTTCACCCCACGTCTTTATACAAGTGTGAAAAATACTTTATGTAAAGATGTTATACTCTGTGTTCTAATTATACCTTTCATGAGCATGAAATGGTATTATAACTTTGGTCCGATGTTTGTAAGTACCAGAATAAGAAGAGATAGACCCATTAAAATATATACTTAAATGATCAGAATGTCGAGCTGAGTCGATTTAGCCAANTGCAATGTGGGTTCTATTTGGTTTTGTAATGTGGGGTCATATTTATTAGGTCGTATGCATAAAACCCAAGCAAATGCTTTTTCTTAAATTTTCAGACCTTTTACTCAATTTGTTCAAATAAATTTAAGTTAAAGGTATGCAATTTTAAGAAAACTCAATTGCTTATTTTTTATGCATGCTACTCATTGTATGTAAATCCTTTGTATTTTTTATTTTGTTAAAAAAGTACAATAAACAAAAATTTGACGATTTTTTGACCGAAATTACGATTTTTTTAAGGGTAAAGTGACGATTATCCAGCGAAGGCTTTCGGTGAGTGATCGCGAATGGATTACTTGCATCGTTTTTCCCATTTATGAGAGGCCGACATCGGCAATGCTCGGACTTATCAAATTCGAGTGAGAGGAAATTTCTTTGCTTTTTTCGCTCGCAAATGAAGAGCAGCGGATTTTTTTTTTGTCGATTCCGAATGTGAGAGGTGATAAATTTGTTTGCATTTTTCACTCCCGATAAAAGAATGCAAAAATAGATTTGGAATTAAGAATGTTAATCCCGGGATCCCGGTCTTTCCCGGGAATCCCAGGATTTTCGGGATTTGTAGTTTACACTGGTGGCAATAATAGAAACGCTTTATGTTTCTTTTGTTTATTTAATACTAGCTTTTACCCGCGGGTTTCACCCCACGTCTTTATACAAGTGTGAAAAATACTTTATGTAAAGATGTTATACTCTGTGTTCTAATTATACCTTTCATGAGCATGAAATGGTATTATAACTTTGGTCCGATGTTTGTAAGTACCAGAATAAGAAGAGATAGACCCATTAAAATATATACTTAAATGATCAGAATGTCGAGCTGAGTCGATTTAGCCAAGTCCGTCTGTTTGTATGCAATGTAGTCTCTCAGTTTTCGAGATATCCGGATGAAATTTGGTACGGGGGTGTATTTTTATAAATTACTAATCTTTTGTCGGAACCGCCACAATCGGACCACTATAACATATAGCTCCCATACAACTGATTGTTCAGATATGAGATTTTTCGTTATAACTTCTCCATTTATGCAGATAGGAACATGCAATTTTGCAATACTTCCACCCATTATCAACAGAAAACTTAGAGTGAAAATTACAAAGATCGGGTCACTATAACCTATAGCTGCCATACAACTGATTGTTGAGATATAAGATTTTTGGTTATAACTCCTCCATTTAAGTAGCTAGGAACATGAAATTTTGCACTGTTGTCACTCATTATCAAAAGAATACTTTCAATGGAAATTCCGAAGATCGGGTCGCTATAACCTATAGCCTCCATAACTCTGATTGTTCAGATATGGGATTTTTTGCCATAACTTCTTCATTTATGTAGCTAAGAACATGAAAATTCGCACCGTTTTCACTCATTACTAACAGATTACTTACAGTGAAAATAATAAAGATCGAGTCACTATAACATATCTCTCCCTTACAACTGATTGTTCAGTTATGAGAATTTTCATTATAACTCCTCCATTTATGCAGCTCGGAAAATGAAATTTTGCAATACTTCCACCCATTATCAACAGAATAGATACGGTGAAAAGAACAAAGATCAGGTCACTTTTACATATAGCTCCCATACAACTGATTGTTCAGATATGCGATTTTTTTTATAACTCCTCCATCTGTGAAGCTGAGAACATGAAATTTCGCAATATTTTCACCCATTATCGAAAAAATACTTACAGTGAAAATGGCGAAGATCCGGTCGCTATAACCTATAGCAGGGATGGGCAAGGGCGAGGCCGAAAAGAGCCACATGTAAATTCTAAATGGTACAAAGAGCCACAAAAAAACAACAAAAACAAAAATTTTACTTTTAAATAAAACTATCGTTATTAATGAAAAACATTAATTTTATTATTATTCTAATGTACGTAAGATTGATATTAAAGACAATTCAAAAGATGCCTTTGGCCAATTTTCAAAATCAGGTTTTACGTCAGTTAAAGCCGTTAGTAACAGTTCTGTTAAATGTTGGTTAGTCAATAAGTACATTCGTAAAAAATGTCCAACAGAAAAATTCCGGCGAAATGTCAGCTGTTCTCTCACAAGAGAAAAGCATCCAAAATAGTACGCGAACAGAAAATTTGCAGAAACTTGCAAGTTAGACGAACAGCTAATAAAAATTTTGTTAACATTCAAAAGTATAAAAATGAAAACGTAAGAAAACAAATCCCGAGTTCTTATCCTGACAGTTCTCTGACTAAACGAATAATTACCTACTTCTTACAAGTTAAATTAGTCGCATTTTACTATTTTAACTTCCAAACCATCAAATTCAATTTAGGAATTTTCGCAAATTCCAACCAGCTGTTCTTGATCAGCTGTTTTCTTGTTGGCAAATTTCTGTTAGCAAAAATTTTTAGGGCAAAAACTAGCACGATATGAAATGTCATTTTGCTCTCTCAATTTCCCCTACTTTGCAAGTTTTTTGCGTACGCGAACACAAAAAGCTGATAGTTTTTATAACTTTCAATAACTATCAGGTACGCGAATGCAACTAATTGTGAACGGTATTTTGACTTTACGATTTTCATTGTAGAGTACAAAGCAGGGATGGAATTTCCAAATTTCAAAATATGCCTAATGGTCTTCTAAAATAGTGCCGAAAAAAATTAAATTGCCACAAAATTACATTTCTATTAAGGCGTTTTAAAAACAATATATTAAAAAGTATATATATTAAAATTAAACTGAAGTAATATAATAATTATTAAATTAACTAAATTGTTACAGTAAATCACTTTTATGAAGGATTCCTTAGACATACGCATACATTAATTCATAGTAAAATTACACAGTTTAGGTAATTTTCAAAATAATTCCATTTTGTTTGTAAATTTTCTCTATTTATTCTATTATCTCTATTTTGGTTTTTAACGAAAAAAATCAATCGTTAATTCTGAAGCTGTATTATGATTTATTCGCTGGTTTCGATGTTAACGATTGATGATTTATTTAGTTTCAACGTTAATGGCCTGTATGCAGCTCTCAAGAAAACGGTCACGAAAAGATTGCAATTATTTCGTGTGTGTGTCCAAGGAATTTTGACGTTTTTGATACTTCACAGCCTGTTGCCTCACTCTTTCCTCAAGAAATAATAGAACGGGCGTATATTTCTGTTGCAAACCTAGGTTGCCTTGTGCTCTTTTTTCACAAAAAACCTTTAGAAAACCGTAGTAGAAAGCGTAGAAAATTTCTTAAGAACTGCGTACTGCCTTAAGAAAATTTGACTCAAGAAAATTTCTTAGCCATTTCTTGTACGTCATTTCATATGGAGTTCTTGCTTTTCTTGAGAGCTGCATACAGGCCTTAACGAATGGGTTTAGTTTCGTTAATTCAGCTCTGAAACGAAACGAAATTATTTTGATAAGTAATTTTTGCGCATTAAAAAAACGAAATCGATTCATATAGTTTATTGAGCATCTCTGATGTAAAGTGTGTTCGAAAATTTTTTGAATGGATAAAAATGTATGACACCGTCAGAAAAAATAATATCAAAAATCATCGGGATATTGCACTTTCATTTAATGGACTATAAAACTGCAAACTTAGAATCTTTCTAAAAATTCTGAATTAAAAGCTTGTTGCTGCGAAAGCTTACTTTTCATACTGCGTATTCACAAAAGAATTCAGCGGTTTGTAAATATTTCCCACGGCCCCTATTTTAATATTTTAGTGCTTTTAATTATCACTTGTAACTTTTTAATCTATAATGTGGTATGTGATTTTTTGTTATGTATTAGCATTTTATGCTAAGTTTCTATATTTTATAATTGCGCCAAAACAGGATGAATTGTGCCAAAAGGGCCTCTGAGAATGAGAGTGCCAAAAATGGCACTATTGTGCCTACTTTTCCATCACTGGTACATAGGCTCACAGTTATACGGTGTACCAAAAATTGAAAATACACAGCACGCAGCTGTTTTCAACGGCAGATATTTTAAATCTGGTACTTGTTGTCGGGTTTATAAAGTATGCAAACGTACAGTTTTTCAAAATCTGCTTTTAAATATTGTGCAATATTCTTTTCTAGCCATGGAAAATGATGAAGTATTCTTTTTTTGAAATCATGAATGAAAAGACGTAGTTAAACTTCAAAACTTAAAATATATTGCGACAAATCAAAAACATTTTTATTCTCACCTTGTAGATACAAATTCAAGTTTTGCGAATGTTGCATCATATCGGTAATGAACGTTAAGTCAGATAGCCAATTTTCAATCTCCAATTGCGGGTAATGTTCCGATCTCAATTTGCAGATGTGTGTAAAAAGAATAAAATAAAAAACCAACACAATGGAAAAGAATTTCCAGCAAAGAAATATGTATTTTAAAAATTAAAAAAAGCCAAAATATTATAAGCAAAGAGAAAGTAAAAAGAGCCGCACTTTGCTAAGCAAAGAGCCGCATTCGGCTCAAAAAGCCGCGTTTGCCCACCGTTGACCTATAGCCTCCATACAACTGATTGTTCACTTATGAGATTTTTTGCCATAACTTGTCCATTTATGCAGCTAGGAACATGAAAATTCGCACCGCTTACACTCTTTATTTACAGATTACTTACAGTGAAAATAACAAAGATCGGGTCACTATAACATATATCTCCCATACAACGGATTTTTCAGTTATAAGAATTTTCGTTATAACTCCTCCATTTATGCCGCTAGGAACATGAAATTTTGCAATACTTCCACCCATTAACAACTGAATACTTACAGTAAATTTTTAATTAATTTTAAAAATTAAAAAAAGCCAAAATATTATAAGCAAAGAGAAAGTAAAAAGAGCCGCACTTTGCTAAGCAAAGAGCCGCATTCGGCTCAAAAAGCCGCGTTTGCCCACCGTTGACCTATAGCCTCCATACAACTGATTGTTCACTTATGAGATTTTTTGCCATAACTTGTCCATTTGTGCAGCTAGGAACATGAAAATTCGCACCGCTTACACTCTTTATTTACAGATTACTTACAGTGAAAATAACAAAGATCGGGTCACTTTTACATATAGCTCCCATACAACTGATTGTTCAGATATGCGATTTTTTGTTATTACTTCTCCATATATGCAGCTAGAAACATGAAATTTCGCACTATTTTCACTCAATATCAGCAGTTACAGTAAAATTAACAAAGATCGGGTGACTATAACCTATTTATTGCCTTCATACAACTGATTGTTCAGATATGGGGTTTTACTGGTAAACTCCTTTATTTGGACAGCTAAAACCGATAAATTTCGTTAGCTATTTTATAAATAAAAATACAAAGTCTACTGAGAAAATCGTCAAAATCTATGCTGTATAAGCTTTATCTCTTATACCACTGATTGTTCAGATACCAGTTTTTGCGATATACATATATCCTTTATGTAGGAAGCTAAACCCATTAAATTGCGTTACCGGTTTACATACCGATCACACAGCAGCGAAAATCACTTACATAGATTGGTGCTATATAAGGTATATCTTCCATACCTCTGATTGTTTAGATATGATTTTTTTTATATATGTATCTCCTCTATCTATGTATGCTGTGAATATATAATTTTTGTTTAAATTTCAGATGCTCGTGAAAGGTATGAAGCCTTCGGCATAGCCGAAGACAGCGCTGCTCTTACTTGTTTTACTATAGCCGTGATAGCAGCATATGGTAGGACAGCTGTATAGCTTGGGTGTTATGGAATGAAATGCTATAATAATTGTTTGGCACTGCAGCTGTTTTTATTTAGGTCAAAATATCTCCAATAAATTATATAATAGAAGAAATATTATCTAATTTCTTACGAATAATAACTGTAATATGATTTCACAGCATTTTTTTAATACTTCAAAGTATCTATTAACATAAATGCATTTTCCAATATAATTATCATACATTTTATTTTCGATAAAGTTTCGGGTTTTACTTTAAAGCATTCTTATTGTGATTGCAAAAGCTAAGCGAACTGGAAACTGAGGTCTTTTAAATTCGAAAGGCATATCAAAAGGAATTAAAGGAGTCATGTGACTTGTGGTTCCGAAGTTACGCCTATATTATGTGCCACGCCCCCATTTCCAAACTCAGTTATAAGCACCTACCATTGATATGTTTGCATACCAAATTTAAATTTTATGTAACTTATGGATCCGAAGTTATGGCTGATTAAAAATTCTACGACTATGAGATATGCCACGCCCCCTAATATAAAGTCATTTATATATACCTTACTATAAGCCTCTACCATATATTTGTCTGCGTACCAAATTTCAAGATCATGTGACTAATGGTTCCGAAGTTATAGCTGTTTAAAAATTTGCAGGCCTATGGGAGGTGCCACGCCCCTTCGAAAAATTGACACCATATTTGCAAACAAAACCATACCTATAACCTTTCCGGGATAAAAACAAATAAGTGTGCAAAGTTTCGTGCGATTCCGTACAGTGGTTCAAAAGTTATAAGGTAATAAACAAACAGACATTCACATTTATATATATAGATTTATCATTTTTTAATAACATAATACCTTGCGGCAGGCAATTTTGCACACAAAAAAAAAAATATATATATTCGCCAAACCTAGATCCAAATATAGTAAAATTGCGTTCTTAATTCTTCTCTCTGACGCACAGTGCTGTATGAGCGGGCAAAAATAAAAAAAATTGTTGTCACGTATGTCAACGTGTTTGGTATCGTTGGAAAGGAAATTTATCCTAGATTAAGGATCTGGACTTAGTTTTTGTTTTTATCTCATAAGGTTTTCACAAAAACCTCTTAAAGTTGTGTGTTTTTTATATATTTTTTCTTTTATGAAAATGCCTTTAGCTGGAGTCTTTAAAAAAAAATTGCTAAAAATACAATTTATCATACTTTATCTTAAGACAAAATTTTTCTAATTAAAAAATCTGTAAGGAAACCACTCTATAGCGCTTTTTAAAAAATATTGAGTTTCCTGGCTGGAATGGCCTATTTGCTACACCCTAAAATTTGTTGCAGAAAATTTAAAAAATTCCTAAGTTTACAAAGGGATAAAAAAAATATGTAAAAGTATGTTTTTTTTTATTCTTTTATTTGAAAGAAGGGGCATTTTTCTTTGAAATAAAAAAAAAGTCTGCAGACTCATTGCGCTTTTCGAAGAAAATCGTTTTTTTTAAGGTTATAAAATAAACTTTTGCAAAAAAAAAAATCATTGATTACAGTTACCACAGTATTTTCCATTACTTAAATGCCAAAACATTCTTTAAAAATAGTAAAGTTTATTACTGTAGACACACGCGGTTGTGTTCTGTGCTGTGTAGTGAAGCGTAAAATAGTGAAAAAACTAATATTAATATGAATTCAATTATAAAAAACTCAATTTTAGCTGATATCTGGATTTCTACTCGTCCATCAGATAGAGTGTCTGCATTATCTGAATTTTTTGAAGACAAATTAATACACGCTAAATGCGACAAAGCACTTTTGAATCAAAAAATAAAAGCTTTTTAATAGTGACATGAAAAATAAGTGGAATTATAGTGGCCGCAAAAGAAGCGCTTTCATGAAATTCATATTCTAAATGGCTAAATTGGACATTCCTTTCCCTTCCGGATTCCAATGGAAATAAGGATAAATGTGCTGAACGGGGAAGACCTTCTAAAGAAGAATTTTGCGAAGCTTCACGGAGAACAAAAAATCGAAGGGTAGAGCATTTGTTGAAAAACTATTCCATCGAAGAGCTCGAGTATGCTCTGAAAAAAATGAAAAAAGCAAGCAAAGTTGAATGTTTTGAAAGTAGTACCGAAGGTTTGCCCATATCTGATTCACTCGCACTATACATAGATCTGAACTTATCAGATCGTAAATATAATAGTTTACGTGCAAAAATAAACCGGTTGCATAAAGATTGTACTACCGAGCTTAAACGCATTGCAAACAAAAAAACAAACTTTGCTGCCAACGATTAAATCGACTGAATATTCAGCCGAAGTTGATCTGAAATCATTATTGCTGAAAACAACGCCCAAATAATGGTGACATAACCAAAGCTTCTTTGGTTTGTAAGTGGGGCATGGATGGAAGTTCGGGGCATAGCCGCTATAAGCAAAATTTTGGTGACGACAAATTAACGGATGAGTTTATGTTCATCATTGCGCTAGTCCCTCTGAGGTAACAAAAAATTATCTAATATGTCGTCCTAAAACATTCAATAGCCTTTAAAAATAATTCGAGTTTAGATCAGTAAATGGCATTTTAATTTACATTGACAACTTTTTACAGTATTATTTTGCAAAAGGCTGGTCTGAATTAATTAATTTACTCGATTAGCTATTTTGCGATATGACGTCTTATATCTTTTCGACAAGCCATATAAGTTATTAAAAAATAAATATTTTTTCCAGGTTAATTGATTTGTCATCCAACAAAAATATATGGACCAATAACAAATGCTCATCGTCTTTTTATTGTCGTCCAATTAAGTTTAGTTTCAAGAAGGAAAACCGCGAACTAGTTCTATTCAATATAATGATATGTCGAGAAAAATTGAGAACTTAGAAGATGATGTTGTAATACGAAACGGAAAAGGGATTCAAGTTTCTTATCAAATGCATTGCACCATGATTGATGGATCTGTTGCCAATATTTTGACTGGCACTAATGCTTCCAGTAACTGTTTTATTTGCCATGCCAAACCGACCGAAATGAATGTTACTAATTTTACAAAAGTACCAATCGCTAATCATTACAAGTATGGGTTGTCTACACTGCATGCTTGGATTAGATGTTTTGAGTGTTTACTCCACATCGCATACCGTTTAACATTTAAATGCTGGCAAGTTCGCAAAGAAAACAAAGACGCCTTTTCTGCGAATAAAGTTAGGATTCAAAATGAGTTTAGGACAAGATTAGGCTTAATAGTGGACCAAGTAAAGACTGGATTTGGAACAACTAATGATGATATAATCAATTTAAAAAAACATTTTGTAGTCAAAAAGGACCAAAATGAAATGTAGCTGCCATTCCTAGAGGGTTTGCGTAAGAGAGATATAGGGAATCTTATTTGCCATGAATTAAGCCATAGAATGAAGCCTTGAAGTCTTTAATATTATTAGGAAAACACCCTGTATAAATAATAAAATAACTACTCAGTATTGGAACTACTTCTGAATATCAAATTTTGCAGTTTCAATCTCAGTTTCCATGAAAAATGTAAGAGCTAGGTAAAAAAAAAATTGATTTTTGAAATCTCCGTACTCTAATCCACCAAGAAACGAATTTTTACTCAAATCCGTCCATTATTCTATTTTTGCCCACTTTTTATATGGAGACACAGCACTGTATGCAGTGTTGCCAGAACATTTTGGACGAACCGGCTAAATTGACAAATAAAACCGGCTAAAAACGGCTAAAACATATCCACTAAATTTCACATGTTTTATTTAAATAAATCACGAGTAAAAAGACTATTTCTTGGAGAGAAGTTACAAATTCGAGCCGGAAAATATTTTGCCAGCAAGAATTTGCAATTAGGAAAAATATATGATTGTGGCACATGGTTGGATTTTTTGTCGACGATAATTTTAATAAACAAGTTCGTTAAATTTAAAAATTTACAAACTGGAGCGATTTTAAAATGAAAAATGTAAGTTAATACTTGTTTACTTAATTAATTTAGTTAATTCCAATGATTTGAAAGGTACTCGGCAAAAAAAAAACTGTATTCTTAATCGGAATGCAATCTCAACCACAGTCGATATAGTAAACCCGACAAAGAAATTGAAACGTAAGTTGAAGAAAGTCGGACTGACAAGATATATACACGTAGATCCTGTTTTTGGCCCCTCTGAACAAATTTCTAAAAATCCAATTTTTAGAAATCCCTTCAATTCTGATGTAAAATATGATGCCAAAAGACTGCAGATCTCCCATTTGGATGACCGGTCATATGACCAGCAGATGTCTCGTAGGATTCCCAGAGAGTTTTGCTTTACATAGAAATTTGTGCTCTTTTATTTTCATTTTGACTCACTTCAGTGTTGGTTCCTTTAATTCAAGTTGTCATTCGGTTTTTGGAATTTAAATAAGTTCTCAGCAAAAAAGTTTGTTTAAAAAAATACATATGTGTACATAGTGCTTGAAAATATCAATTTTTCCCTTACCATAAACCTTTGGGAGGGGCAAAAATAATGTTTTGTAATTTAGGCAGAATTGAATATCGGCTATCTGGGAAGACAATATCTACATGTAATATTTATTCTGTTTGTTGGAACTATATCCAAACACAAACGCATCTGAAGTGTTTTAACAATGAAACAATTTCCTATTTTCTAAGTTTGCGAATAAAACTTCACACTTAAAATTAAGACATTTATAACAAACATTTTATGAAGAAAATCCCTTCTTCGTTTAAAATAAAAATAAGCGAAATCGGCCCAATTTCATACAAACCTGCCTGACATGAAAATTTTCTCCACGATAAGGCCATTTCTAACAGATTTTGGGTCGCTTAGTCGAAAATGGAAACACATATACATATTTGAAATTTAAGAAGAAGAATTTAAGAAACAAGGTAAATAGCAAAATCGGCTGAAAACGGCTAACTTTTTCTGCAAAACGGCTAACAAATCGGCTGCCGACTAAATCGAAATTTCTCCGGCTGTTTGCTATCGCAACCGGCTAAATCTAGCCGGAAAACGGCTAAAATGGCAACACTGACTGTATGGCGGTCAAAATCGGATGCTCGGTGTTTAGTTTTTAATATTTACAATAGGGCAATTCATCTACACCAGTGCCCGCCAAAAAGAGAAAAGTCTTAAAATGAGAATGTATTAGTTATGAAACAAAAAATGAGAATGTGTTGGTGGTAATGCACGGAAAAAAATTCTGTGTTGTATTACTTTTTATAAAAACTTTGGTATGTTTTTTTGCCGTTTTTTCATTGTGCGCTATTGTTTAGATCTATATATTTTAGATGAATGAATGAAATGAATGAAACATATAATGAAAGTTAACGGCCCTAAGAAAGGAAAAAGTTGGTAAAATTTTGTATGTATTGTACAAAATTATTATTATTTTTTTATAAATTAAGAGTGGATTTCTGAGCAAAAAAGAAAACGTGCTTCGAGCACTCTGAATATTAAAAGAAAATTTCGTTGATTTCAAGTAGAAATAAAATAAAAATATATATATCTAATATATATTTATTTTAAAATTAGGTAAAACTTGACATTTAAGAACAATTTAAAATAACGATTAAACCAAAAGATAAATAACAAAACATATTGTATGTTTTAATTGAGGACTAGTCTGGTATTAAAAAAAAATACATAATTCACAAAGTTCTTTTAATATGAAGAAAAAGCACGACTTGGTACCATATACATACCTATTTCTAGGGGTGTATGTACGAAAAATTGTGTTATAAAATTTTTTAATGAATATTCATTCATTCTGCTCAGTGTACCTACTTTATTCAACAATAATGCGTCATCAACCTGCTTCGCCTATTGTTTGCATGCAACTAAATGAAATTTGTTGCTCTTCTACTCTTTCTGTTGACGTTCGGATTGTGTACGTGTAAGAAGCCGATTGTGTACATGTGAAAGGCCGAATATAGTTCGTTTCCCAGGAAAGTGTTTGGCGGGCACTGATCTAAACGCGTAAATGCCTCGTAACTATGTAAACCTTGGAAACTTACTTAATTTTGTATGGAAAATCGGTTTATTTACGAGGTTACGAGGCATTTACGTGTTTCGAGAATACCCATAATGTTTCTCAAGCTAGATTTTTTTTTGTTATTTTGTTGTAAATCAAACATTCAAACTTTATACAGCGTTTAGAAAAAAACCTACAAATTTTCATGAAAGTTTTGAGCTTCTTATTTTTCATAAAATTGTTGGGTATGCAGTTGCAAGACTTATTAATTTTTAGTAACTGAAGTGCAAGTTTAAAGCGGCTAAAAAATCAAATTGATTTTAGAACATTGTTTTGCTGAGGACTTTTGCGGGTTTTTCATATAAATAGGACAATTTATAAAAACTGGCGTTGATTTTTTCTTAATTTTATTTCAGAAACGGTGTTGGGCATACTCCTCCTCACCAAACTCATGTTTATATAGAAAAAAGTGCAAAACGCCGTCAACAAAGAAAAAGTATTAAAGGATTTTTTAGCCTTTCAAAGCTTGCACATTAACTGCATACCCAAAAATTTTATAAAAACTCTGATTAAAAGCTCAAAATTTAGATAAAAATATGTGGAATTTTTCTGAACCTATACATACTCAACGGATTTTGACGATATATTCTCTAATATGTTCTATATCGATAGGAGTGACCTTTTTTATTTGGAATTTTAATAGGGCTGCCACCTGTCTAAAAAACTATAACATCCGTTACGTTCGTTGGATTACAAAAGATGAGGTTTCAAATGAAAGGGTTTGGCCCCCAGAAAAGCACTAATGTTTTATTTTTTGAATAGGGTTGTCACCTGTTGATAAAATTACTATATACAATCGTAATTAAACGTAAAAACTTGGCCTCTAGATGTGGAATAAAGGATTATTTTTCTGAGTAGGGTTGCCACCTATAAAAAGTTAAAAGATTTTAACCGTTCGTTGTATTATAAAATAAGATATTAAATGAAAGGGCATGGCTTTTGCATATACAAAAACTTTAATTTTTGAGTAGGGTTGCCACCTATTACTATATATAGCACAATGGCTTCAATGACATGTTCTGCGGCCAAAAAACAACCAGGGAAGATAGAGGCTTGTACACACATATTTGACATCCCTAAAGGCTCTAGCCAAAATATGGGAGTGATTTTATCAATGCCACGCCTTTTTTGTGAAGAACAACTTTTCAACAAAACTCTACGAACTTAAAAAAAAAGAGTTTGGAAATAATGAAGGCCTTACCAGTATATTATTTAAGAATTTATTTGAACAACATATTTCTGCTTAAAATCTTTTCATGAATCTGAAAATCCCGCACTTTTAACTTTTTTCTGTTATTTTTCGAAATATCGAAATTTCGAGATTAGTTGTATAAAAAAAAGGCGTGAGTACTAGGTACTCATGAAATTTGATGTGTATACATATGCGAACGGCAAAGCATAAAAGTACGTTTACATATAAATATAATCTCAATCAAAGCTCGTTAGCTGTCAAATTCGTTGTGCTTGTTATTCACACAACTCGAGGAAAAGTTAAACTTCTTCTCTGTGCCACCGTGGTCACTTTTTTTTTGCAACACATATTAGGCCATTTAAGTATATTTTAACTGAATATTTTATTAAAAATACCTTTACAAACCTATTTTCCTTACTAGCGTCAAGTTTTGTTTACTTTA
>NW_016165791.1:257-4324 GCF_001687245.7 Rhagoletis zephyria | reverse complement strand
CCACTTGCTAACTGATGGCGAATCGATGACGGCTAATAATCAATTGTAGCGCATTTCCTCTTACTATGCATATGCCTAAATGTATGCAACCATTTGGCAAGCGAACACAGGGTGCTTCTAATGAAAATAAAAATTTTATGCTGAAATACGCATGCTAAGCCCTTCGAAATTTTGTGCTGGGATATGCGTTACAGCTTCGCAAATTTTACCCCTACCGAAACCAAAGATGTATACACATCAAAATATTATCTTATGAAAAAAAACAAATTCATTAAAAGTTATCAATATATATTGCAGAGTATAAGTTGCATTTATTTTTGTTTCGCTATTTTTGTATGAACATTAAAAGCATAGTAAATTGTTCTAACGCATTTCCTCTAACTCTTCTAATGCCTGACGTGATGTTGTAGGCTTATCGTCTATAAGATCATTAGGAGGAGCTTTCAAAAGGGCCACTACTTCGGGTGGAAAGTTTTGTTTTTTTGTTGCATAAAGTCGCTCTTACAAGAGCATACTAGATAAAAGGGGATCAGATGAATCCATAGCTCTATCAAACACATCTTGTATATTAGTCTCCCTGCAATTTTTTCTGGCATGTGACACATGATCTCTTTTATAGATTTTGTTACAGCATTTGGAAGCATTTTCTCCTAGACAGCCTAGTGGTACACTAGATGATTGCATAATTTGAGAAGAGTGAACCAAAATTTTGTGTAACGTGGCTGATATAGGATACCAGTCGTACATTTCCATGTAAATTTCGAATGTTCTCTTACAAAAGCAAATTAAAATATATTTTAAATCATTTTAGTTCGACGCATGTGTCGAAATTGATGCCGCGTGTAACAGAAGAGGGGTGTTACTCTTCCTTGTTTAGTTGGCTATTAAATTTTTGCGTGATCCAATCGAAAACGGCTTTTTGTTTTTTATTATTTTCTATCCAGACATTAAAAATGTCTCCGTTTTTTATCTTGATCTGAAAATGATTGATAAGTCAGCAATTAGCAAACTCTTGCAAAAAATATATACACCAAATTTATATCGGACCCAGTCGGACCACATAACTTCTATTTAACGAAACCAGAAGAACATTTTTAAAACTACATAATTTTGACTAGCACATTACTACTGCGAGATTTTCAACATATGTATGTTTCTTGAATGGTTTTTGCGCTAATAGAAATTATTATACACACCTTCACGATTAGTTTCCATTACAGAAAAAAATTGTATCTTTAATAATTTTCCTTGGGCACAATTTTAACTTTCACTGATTTACACATAAAAATAACGACTACATTGACGTACAAAAACGGTTACCTTCAACGGGCTATCTCTTATACTAGAGTTGCCAGAGAACAAAAAAAGTATATATTCGCAATGTAAGGTGTATTTACTATTGAGACAAAATACAATTTTCCAAAAATTTGGAACTAAAACAATTGACTTTTGGCCGCAGAACATGGTTATTTAAGCCATAGTGTATAGTAGGGATGTTGCGAATGTGGAATTTTAGACATCCTCGGATGCGAATGCGGATGCGGATGACAAATACAGTGAAAGCTCACATATGCGGACACCGATGGTCACCTTTTTTGTCCGTCTATGAAAGATGTCCGCTTATAGGAATTTCGTAAAAAATAAAATTGAAATTCATACTTAAAAAATTGAAATTGCGGGTTTCTAAATTAAAATAATATTTATTCTTCAATAGACAGAAACAGGGTGAATTAAAAATGAATTCAAATTTATGGCGTTTTTCTTTCCTACCGACAAATCTCATTGACCATTGGCAACGAAAAGGCAACACTTTTTCTAGAAAAGAAAATATTTTTGAATATGGACTATGTTCTTCTGTACATATATGTAAATATGTAGAAGCGCAAGAGTCAACATTTGACTGAAAACCAAAACAAGATTGACCGCTTGTTAGAGCTTCGCGTCCGCTTATGGGAGAGTTTTTTTCATAACTGGACATTTTTGAGTGTCCGCGTCCGTTTATCGGAAAGTCTGTGTATAGGAGGGCATTTTGTATGGAAAAAAACCAAAAATTGTTCGTTCACAAAATGTGTCCGCTTATAGGAGATGTCCGCTTATTAGAGCGTCCGTCTATGAGAGTTTTCACTGTATTTTAAGAAATATTTTTTGGTGAGTGCATTAGGTGATTAAGGTAAATAAAAAGTGGAAAATTTAGTAATTTTTAATATTTTTTTATTTAGTACTTAAATTAAAAAACTGGAACATTGTATTTAAGAAAGAGTAATTTTGCTGCTTTTTCGGGTTACAACCTGTTTCCTAACGGGTCGTAAATCGAACCTGCGCCATTAAATAACTACTCGCTCGAGGCGACAAACTTGAAAAACTTGAATCTTTACAAAATTGTAAATTCTTTTCGATTGGCGGTGCACCAGTTGAGAGGACTTCAGTTATTTTTTTTTGCGGTTCAATAATTCGAAAATTGCATTGGGGCTGCAAATGTCGGATGTATCCTCCTGATTGTCATCTTCACAATCTAGCATCATGGCAAGATCGCTGTTTAAAGACCGTTGTGTTCCAATTTGGATAACCAATTCTTTTGGTTGTTTCAGAATTTAGAGAACCTGTTACGTCATCAGCGTTTTTCGATTTTAGATTTTGTAATTCATTTTTAATCCTGTCTTCTGTGACTGGTTTGAAAAATTTGTGCTTATAGCGTCGCGACGTTGTCAATAGGTGCATATGGCTCATAAATTGTTATTTTGTATGAATGAAAATTTCGAAGAAAATCCTGTTTTGAAAGTCGTGGCTGCCAGCAGAATTACTTCAAAATCTTTTTATTTTGTTAAAAAGGTACCCGTTTTTTATAATAATTTCAAATACTGGAATCACGGACGATAAAGGTTTCAGATTTGCTTAATTCCCGGGTGACCTTTTGGAAAGGTTCACCTGTAATGAATAGCTTGTAATTATTTTCTTTATTAGTTACCTGAGCTTGGCTTTTCCTAGTTTCAGACAGTCACAATTAATTACTCACTGCTGTCGGTACCATAAGCCATCAAATCCGTTTTGTTGTTCCATTCTATGCGCTCAATGTGTTTTGATATATTTTTTGAGGCACTTGCACAATATTCGCATTCGCAAAAGCTCCGCATTGATTATTGCGAATGCGAATGTCAAAATTTATGCGGAAGTTCCGCGGTTGCGAATGCGAATGCGAATATTCGCAACAACCCTCGTGTATAGTATAAAGGAAAGTTAAGATTCCTTGAACACGCTAATCTCAAAAACTACTGAACGAATGTAGACGAGATTTTCTAAGTATAATTTGCGTCGATAGGAATATTATCTTTAGTATTTTAAATTCCTATAGGGTTGCCACCTGTCTTAAAAAATTATAATATCCGCACTGTTCATTGGATTACAAGAAATGAGGTGTTAAATAAAAGGGATCGACGTTTAGATCTTCAATAATGTATTATCTTTTGAGTAGGGTTGCCACTTTCTAAAAATTATAAGATCTTCACCGTTTGTTGGATTAAAACTGAGGTACCAAGTCAAAGGATATGGTATCTGCATGTGCAATAAGCTCTTATTAATGTGTATACATCTTTAGTTTCGGTAGGGGTAAAATTTGCGAAGCTGTAACGCATATCCCAGCACAAAATTTCGAAGGGCTTACTATGTGTATTTCAGCATAAAATTTTTATTTTCATTAGAAGCACCCTGTGTCTGCTTGCCAAATGGTTGCATACATTTAGGCATATGCATAGTAAGAGGAAATGCGCTCCAATTGATTATTACTTCCGATTATTTAAACTCCGCACATGCATTTTGATATTCGTAGATGGTTTAGTTGTCTATTTGGATAAAAAAGCAAGACGGAAATTTAAAGTAAATACTGAAATCATTTAAAAAAGCATCGGGTAAAATCCTGCAACATGAACTGCATTTACATGAACCACAGATTATATCCCGAAAAAAAACTAAATTTAGGAATATATACAAATAGAAATGCTCAAACTATAAGCTCAAAAACAATAACTGATGCGGTGTTTCCAAGATATTTCAACGCCCTTGAGTGACAAGTA
>NW_016165791.1:0-180 GCF_001687245.7 Rhagoletis zephyria | reverse complement strand
AAAAAAAACTAAATTTAGGAATATATACAAATAGAAATGCTCAAACTATAAGCTCAAAAACAATAACTGATGCGGTGTTTCCAAGATATTTCAACACCCTTGAGTGACAAGTATATACAAGTATATTTTATCATCATACCGATAATTTCATGTATTAAAATAATTAAAAATGAAAATGAA
>NW_016165790.1:2159-26355 GCF_001687245.7 Rhagoletis zephyria | reverse complement strand
TGCGTCCTGGAGATTGCGTCATACAAAATGGTGCAAATAGCGCTGTCGGCCAGGCGGTGCACCAGTTATGTAAAGCATGGGATATAAAGTCAGTTGGCATAGTACGCGATCGCCCAGATATTGGGCCCTTAAAAGATTATTTAAAGTCACTTGGCGCAACTGAAGTACTAACCGAAGAAGAAATTCGCGCGAGTCCGCTATTCAAAGAAAAACATTTGCCAATACCGCGACTAGCCTTTAATTGTGTGGGTGGTAAAAGTGCCACTGAGGTAGCACGTCATTTGGAAGATAAAGGTGTAATGGTCACCTATGGAGGTATGTCGCGCGAACCGGTTGTCGCCAGTACAGCTGCCCTCATTTTCAAAGATATAGCATTCCGCGGTTTTTGGATGACCCGCTGGACGAAGGAAAACTCTGATTCGCCGCAACGTATAGAAATGTTCAATGATTTGTGTGAAATGATCGAGCAGGGAAAGTTCGCCGCCCCGGTCCATGAGATGGTACCATTGCAGAAGTTTAGAGAAGCAATGGCAGCAGCTATGAATTTTAAAGGTTTCACCGGCAAGAAGTTTATATTGGACTTGCAGAATTAAAAGATATTTATAGTGTCTTCTTTTATGTTCAATATCGTTTGTTATCTTTTTACATATTTGCTTATCCAACCTTCGGAAAAAAATGTAGTATGTATGCATGATTCAATAATTAACAAAGTAGACTGTTTTCAATTCTTAACATTAAAAGATCTATAACTTATAATGGGTAAGAGAGCATCTGAAATTCTTATTGTATCAGCGTATTGTTCTGGGACTTCTGCAATTTTCGTCCTTAGCCAACTTATATAAAAGTTTATTTCCACAGAAGTATTAAAAGACGGACCATGCGACAAGATAAGCAGACTGATAGTTGTTGTTGTAACAGCTTATAGATTTCCCAAAGAGGCTTTGGGGAGTGTTGCTGGAGTGACAGTCCTTAGCCAGACTGTCGCGAGCTGTTATTGTATCATTGTATCAGTATAAAAATTCCCCGAAGAGTTTTTGTGGAGTGTTACTGGAGTGACCGTCCTTGGCCAGACGTACACCAGACTGTCGTAGGTACGATGCTTTGGCTTAGGTGCGTTTCTTTATTGAATCAAACTTTAACATTCATATTTCCATAGTATTTATTGTAGTAAACATATTTAATCAAAAACCTACATAAATCCAGCACTTATTCGTAATTTTTTTATTTATAAAAAGAACTTTCATTAATTTCCAATTTCAACTGGATTGCCAGATTCTGTATTGTAAAATACTCTTCGCTCGATACCATCCTCTGTGATTATGCCAATACGAACCACACCACCTGAGCTGCCATCATGATAGATAGCATGTTTTACAGCCTTCACCACAAAGGCAACACAATCTTCCTTGCTCATTTGCGGACGATACGATTCACGAACGAACCCATAAATGTAGCTCGAACCAGAACCACCAATTGTTACTGCTTCGCGCTTCAACATGCCACCCAATGGTATGGAGTACACTTGT
This sequence comes from Rhagoletis zephyria, assembly GCF_001687245.7. Classification (NCBI taxonomy): domain Eukaryota; kingdom Metazoa; phylum Arthropoda; class Insecta; order Diptera; family Tephritidae; genus Rhagoletis; species Rhagoletis zephyria. The sequence goes on along the minus strand of NW_016165790.1, from coordinate 24,829 downwards.
CCGCCGTTTCTTTTATCCCAACCAGCCACAATAATGCCTGCCAGCAAGCTGTCACGATAGTTGTAGCAATAGTTGCGGAATTCTGATGCAGCCTCAGCAACCAATGGTTCTTCACCAGTTTGATTTTCATGGTAATTCAGGGAGTAAGAAACAATATCAGCGATTGCTTGTGTATCAGCGGCGGAGCCACTACGGCAACAGTAGATTTTGTCTGTAATGCGAGTTAATTTATCTGTGACACGATTGGCCACAAAGAGCCCAGTGCTGGTGCGGGAATCTGCGCCGATGATTACGCCTCCATCAAATTCAACTGCCATGATGGTTGTGCCTGTACTAACGGCATTGTCGTGGATACCATAATCCTGTGAGAAATCCATGCTATTTTACTGATTTATTTGAAAATTTTAACACGGCGGCTGAGAAAAACAAAAAATGTTGCTTTCCTCCGGTGACTGGGTATATTTTAAATTGACAGCAGCTGTCAAATGATTAGTCATGCCCAGGGCACGGATCTCATAAAATTAATTTTGGTTGATTTTACACACAAAAGAAGCTCGTAGATTTTTTAAAACGAACAATACGGGCCCTGTCACACGGTCAGTAATTATCACGATATTTGGATCGCGATCCATATTGATGGATTGATGGATCGCGCACGAATGCTACATGTTCAAAATTTATCGCGTCAGTATTTGCATAATTTTTGTGCTGCACGCTTATTATATCGCAAGAAAATATTTTTATTTTATACGAATAATTTACAGATAATGCATTCCATAATTATTTTAAAATTTCCAATGCTAATTTAAATACTTTCAATTTGTTTTGAAAGGTTTTGAGCGCCGAGAGCGAACATGTTTTTGATGTTCGCATTATGAGAGTACAATATATACTGACGAAATATATGGATCGCGTTTTGAAAATGCTAAACGTTCAATATTTATTGACGGTATTACGATCCGCGACCCAGATTTCAAAATTATTAGAAATTTTGCGATGTAGACACTGTTGTCAACTTAGTGCTTTTCGCACTAAATTTAGTGCTTTTCTTAATTCAAAACGCGAAAATTTTTGAGTTTGGTGCTTGGTGCGTTTTTAGTGCTTTTTTTTAGTTTGAAGACACCAAAACTGTAAATCTGAAACATAATGGAAGTTAAATTTAGAGCAATTGCAAGTTTCGTAAGGAACTTTACATAAATGAAAACAAAATCACGGCACAATGACAATCATAAGCGAAAGGTCCTATGTTTGTCAAATAAATATGTGGTAGAATTTTAAATCATGCCAGAATTACATACGATAATTTGCCATTGCCTGTAAAAACGTCCATGTTGCTGAGATCAGGAATAGATCTTTAGACCTTTTATTCAGCCTGAATTTGTTATCTTTTCTACGAATATTACAACAAGCACCAGCATCTCCTAACAGTAAAATGAATAACGAACCTTCGACCGCCGAGGAAGAAATATTAAATTTTTTTAATTTGAATCGACATACCTACAATAAAATTTTGTATGCATACAAAGTCAATTGAATCCTCCAATAAAAAATTTGGTGATTTTTTTCTAAAAAAAACGCGATTTTTTTTGGGTTTTAGAGCTTTTTCAAATTCAAAACTTTGGCAACACTGGATGTAGATCACGATCCAACAATATTGTAGGCTCCGTCAATAAATATCGCCTTATCAGATAGTTTTTATTCAAAAACATGGCGAATTCATAAAAGGTGGTGTTACAAAAGCAGCTGGATATTCGCCTGCGTGGTTCTTAATGTCAAAATGATGTATTTGCTGTAATTATTACGCGCATTGTAACATTTTTTAGTATAAGCTCCTATTATGAATCCATACGACACACGATAAACGTATGCATTCAGTTGTACCGTATTACGAATTAAATTGTGGCGTATGAAGTTCGATAGGTATCGTACAAGAAAAGGACTGCTGGTAAAATCTCCATGTGTGAAAAGGACGCATAGTCACATGTACCTAAAAGAACTGGTCAGGTTTTTTATATTACCCCTGAATTTCTGATGAGGAAATTGCAGCTTTACTGCATCAACACTGACCGTCAGGTGACTGGCCATTTGCCAGTAAGATTTCTTGTAGGGTACCATTTATCGTATATCGGTATTACCATACGATAGCTATCGTATCAGCTGTTCAATTTCTTAAGGGCCATTCACATACAACTTTCTTCGCTTTGCTTGACAGTTCAAACTTTGACAACAAAGCGTGAAACGCAGAAGGTATGCTACAATAAACGCTTTGACAGCTTTTGCGTTCTCCTTTTCCTCCATATATTTTATCTGTAAAATAGATAACAATATAATAATATGCATTGATAATAGCAATAATAATTCCTATTTACCCTATTTTTGTCATTAAACGCAAATGCAAGCGCACGAAAAAAGATACATGTAGACAGCTGATTGCCAAAGCGGGCAAAAGTTGAGAGTTGCCCAAGATTTTGCTTCGTTCTGCTTTGCTTTGCTTCAAACGTTTTTTATGTGAGCATACTCATGCATATGCCCACGATTGAGAGAATACAAAGGTTGCGCCGATCTCGGACCGCTATTCCTCTCTTAACGAATTTGACAGAATCGTTGTTTGCATGACGTCACACTGGTGCAACTTGTTTACATTTTTCTTGCAACATTTTTTCTTCTTCTTCCATTCTTGCTCACGTTTTGGCATTTCTCTCTCGCAATGCACCAGTGTGACGTCACAAAAAGTTATTCTCAAAAATCCTCTCTGATCGGCGCAATCTTGTATTCTATCATTCTTGGCATATGCCTACATCGATCTTATATGTCAAAGCAAAGAACTAGCGAGCAAAGCGAAGAAAGTTGTATGTGAATCAGCCTTTACGCTTGCAAGCGGTTGTCCAGTTTTACACATGATTCAATAATACAAGGTTAGATAATTATTGACAGCTGCGGTTTGACACTCCCTTACAAAAGGTTGCATTTACGAAGAACGGAGAAAAGGGGAGGAATGAAATCTCTTGGTGCGAAAATGGTAGTAGAAAAGTACGAAAAGAAGGCAATTAGTAGTGAAATTCCTTTTGTAAATTCTAATGTATTTGCAGGAAAGCTGGCATTTTAATAGAAATGTTGAACGTAATATTGATGTATCTATGTGAATTATGTAATTTATGTGCTATTTAGGTGTATAAAAACTGCAAGACGACTCAAAATTAAAATAAGACTACTATGAGATTGATGTAAACATCCGATTTAAAAACAATTTATGTTTTCATCAGTTAAATGTGCTTCATATGCCAATACAAATAAACATATTGCACAAACGCTCATACTTCTATTTCATACCAAAGCTACACTGTTTCCATGTGAATGTGCAAAGAAGCAACACGGTGCCCCTGCTAAGGGAGCGGTGCGAGAGAGGCAACTGTCAGTTTATCGAACCTTGTATTGATGAATTATGAGTTTTACACGATACGATACAATTTAACAAAATTAAAGTGATGTAATGTAATGAATAACACAAAATTATGGAAACGATTTGAACAAAATACTGACATTTTTCAGGGAAAAATTACGAGAAAAAAAAACAAAGTTGAGCGTATTGCTTCTCCAAGGGGTACGGTCTAGTTATTTGTACTTTAACATACACGTGTAGTCAAAGGATTGAGCTTTAATTTAAAGCTAAGATTTCAAATTTCCACGCACTGGTTTATTGATAAATTCCTTTTGAAGTATGTACATTTTTATAAACACAGTAGAAACCTTATGCCTGGGTTATAATGGAAGTAACGGAACGGAGTGAACTGTCACTTAATTATCTATTGTATGGGAAATTAATGCAAATTGTTATAATGCACGTAAACGTTACGTAAAACGGAACAATCTAAAATTAATAGATCCTTATGGGCTGTTTTTGCTTACGCGTAAAAGCACATTTAGCGCATTTAGCTCTAATGCAGCGTTTTTGCTGCATTTAAAATGCAACATTTAGCACTTTCGAACATAAGTTTTCGAAGAGCGTTCATGCTTTCGCATTTAGCAAATGTACATTTACGCGAGTACGAAATCGTATGCTTTTGACACACAGCCGTGTTCCAGTCGCTTATTCAGATCCGTATCTATTACGAACAATTCTCACGCAGAAGATAATGTGCAAAAACCTTACTGAAAAGGAAAAAATAAATTTTAAACCAAAAATTCAATACAAAAACTTGAATTGTTTTAACCATAACCAAAAATTTGTTTGTGTATGTATTCATTTGTCGCTGCTATCAATTAAAATTTCCTCACTTAATTAGGAAACAAAACAAACAGAGTTGATCAAAAATTGATCCAGATTTCTATCAGCATCACATCGATGTTGACTTTGCGTAACTTTTCTTTACCCAAATACTATAAAATAATAAATGAAATCTCGATCGGCGATCACTGAAACGCAGCTAGCCACTGTATACGCGAAAAAGCAATGTTGCCACTTTTTATCATTAAACTATGTTCGAATCGTGGAAATTTTGGAATATCACAGGGTTGTTTTTAGCATTTAGATTCTTAATGCAAAAATGGAGTTGCATTTAGTTGCATTTAGGTGACGAATTTTGTATGGCTAAATGTACATTTAGAGTAGCATTTAGAGCTGAATGCGCTAAATGTGATTCTACGCGTAAGCAAAAACGCGTAAGTTTTTAAAACAGGCCATAAGTGCTACTCTAAATGTACATTTATCCATACAAAATTCGTCCCCTAAATGCAACTAAATGCAACTTCATTTATGCATTAAGAATCTTAATGCTAAAAGCAACCCTGTGATCTTCCAAAATTTCCACGATTCGAACATGGTTTAATGAGAAAAAGTGGCAACATTGCTTTTTCGAGTAACAGTCGCTAGCTGCGTTTCAGTGATCGCCAATCGAGATTTCATTTAATATTTTACATTATTTGGATAAAGAAAAGTTATGCAAATTCAACATCGATATGATGCTGATAGAAATCTGGATTAATTTGTGATCAACTCTGTTTGTTTTGTTTCCTAATTAAGTGTGGAAATTATAATTGACAGCACCGACAAATGAATATATACACAAACAAATGTTCGGTTATGGTTAAAACAATTCAAGTTTTTGTATTGAATTTTCGGTTTAGAATTTATTTTTTCCTTTTCAGTAGGGGTTTTTGCACATTATCTGTTCCGTGAGAATTTATCGTAATAGATACGGATCTGAATAAGCGACGGGAACACGGCTGTTTGTCAAAAGCATATGATTTCGAACTCGCGTAAATGTACATTTGCTAAATGCCAAGGCGAATCTATACAAGGTGGTGTTATCGGATCCGCTGATTTCACGGCGAAATTGTACCTTTTGTCAAAATCATGAGTTTGTTGTAATTTGGCTTTGTACTGATTGTCAAGGAGCGTATAATTAGTTGTTGTAATTTTTGTTTTTGTTCTGTTAACACCACCTTGCATAAATTCGCCTTGCTAAATGCGGTAACAAGAACGCTCTTCGAAAACATATGTTCGAAAGTGCTAAATGTTGCATTTTAAATGCAGCAAAAACGCTGCATTACGAATTCGCCTCGATTTGTTCCGATTCGCCCCGTCCATTATAATCAAGGCATTAGGTTAGGGTAATCCAAGAATGATAGAATCAAAGAACGTAGATAACAAGAAGGGACAACTCGTTATAATTGTAGCGAAAGTGAGCAACAGGGGCGTGCGTTCTCTTTTGTCTTTAAAATTATATTGTTGGCAACGTCAGACTGCCTCTCAATGGCTGCGTTTCTTTATACATTCCAGATAATCCCATTTCACAGCCAGAATAAACAGAAAGCGTTTGAAATATACGTTAACATATCATCACGAACATTCTAAAGAATAAGTAAACAAAAAGGTTTATTCCAAACGTTCAGAATAAATAAAGAAATAAAGCCAATGATTTTACCTTGTAATGTTTTTGGATTGTTAAATAAATCCCAAAGGAAGAAGTCCTGAGAATGACAAAAACTCAAGAGCTAAAGATCGAGGAACTCAAACTGGAGTTGGAGAAGCGAAGTTTATCAACCTCCGGAAGGAAAGTGGAGTTACCAAAGAACGTAGATAATAAGAAGAGAATACTCGTTATAATTGTAGCGAAAGTGAGTAACAGCGGCATGCCTTCTCTTTTGCTCTAGTACGTTTTTTGATTGGATGAAAAGAGAAGGCACGCCCCTGTTACTCTCTTGCGCTACAATTATAACGAGTTGTTCCTTGTTGTTATCTACGTTCTTTGGAGTTACTATCACGGCTGAGAGAGGGCTATGGAAAAGGAAGACATCGACGTTGACAAATACAACTTTCATCGTGCGGACGACGCGACATCCACGAAAGACGAATAGAAGGATGAGGCTGCTTGTTCGTCGAAGGATGTGCAGCAGACATCTAGGAAGGTTGAAGAACAGCAAAAGCCTCCACGTTCATCAACAGCTATGAACATGAACACGTTATTGGCTGCCGTGTCAGGATACACGCATGTCGAAGATTGGCTGACTTTCAAAACGTCAATTGCTTTGCATACGTACAAAGTATAATGTGCCATAACGCTACTACAAAATTTTGACAATGTATACTTTTCCAAAATGCATTCGAAAAGTTATCGAAACGCATCGCTAGAGCAATCAGCGCATCAGAAACAAAGTTGATGCTTCGTTTGTTTTTGGTTACCATTGCAATCTATAATGTTGCAATGTGTCGCAACTCTGCATTTACAAACAGTTTGAATACCGCAGTATAACAGTTTCCAAACATTGTATTGATACGTTTTGGAAGTCAGCCATTATTTAATCATTTTAATGTCATCACAGATTTCTTCCCAGTTTGAAGCACAGAGGTCGCAGTCGTCGTCAGATGTTTCGTCACAAATACAAGCGCTGGAGACACGTATATCATCAGCGGTATCAGCCTAACAGGAAGCACAGGATGAAATGATTGCACAAATACAGGACAAAATCAAGAGACAGAATAAAGTCGAGGCTAAGATGAGCGAGTTAGAAGGTCGTCTCCTAGACTTGCAGTTGAATCATCCAGCTGCTTTGACAAATTCTCCTAAGGTAAAAACTCCATCTTTTGACGGCACAATTCCTTTCCAGGTCTTTAAGCACCAGTTTGAGAAGACGGCTACAGCAAACCATTGTAGCATGGAGGATAAATCCGCTGTGCTATTTGTGGCATTAAAAGCATCTGCAGCGAAAATCTTGCATACTATTTCTGACTGTGAAAGGAACAATTACGATGCTTTTTAGGGGGACGTGGAAAGACGTTATGGCAGCGAGCACAGGTAGCAGATTTACCAGATGGAGCTGGAGAATCGCTGCCAAAAATACGACGAGACTCTACAGGAATTCGCCTCAGAGATTGAGAGGTTGGCCCACTTCGTAATTTGGAACGCATCTGGTGAGCACCTCGAAAGGGTAAACATTCAGGGATTCATCAGCGGAATTCGGGACATGTACACCAAGCGAGAGACGTATGCGCATCCAAAGCCAACATTTGTTGAAACTGTCTCGTATGCTCAGACACGTGAAACGGCGTAGTAGGCCGGCTTATAAAGCCCTTCGAGTGGAAGTGGAGACACCGAACGATACAAAGGAAATGCTGAAGAAGATAATCCAACTGCTGGGAGAGAAAAAGGATAGCTCTGGTAAATGCTTTAAATGTGGGAAGCCAGGCCACTTCGCCCGCGATTGCGGCGCAGGTTCCAACAGAAACAAAAACTTGCAAGGACGCAATCGCAGAGCTGAAGAAGATGAACTATACTCCTGTCAGTCGTTAAACTAAAACGAGCCAGCAGGAAGGGCCGCGTGCTGGTTCCAGCAGTTGAAGGACTCATAATCTCCATCTCGCAAATTGGCAGAAAGGCGAGCAACCTCGCTGTTGGGAGATGTGTGAATGGGCAAGAGCGAGTGTTAACAGTGGATACAGGAACGTTACATTCNAGTTTCCAAACATTGTATTGATACGTTTTGGAAGTCAGCCATTATTTAATAATTTTAATGTCATCACAGATTTCTTCCCAGTTTGAAGCACAGAGGTCGCAGTCGTCAGATGTTTCGTCACAAATACAAGCGCTGGAGACACGTATATCATCAGCGGTATCAGCCCAGGAATTCGCCTCAGAGATTGAGAGGTCGGCCCACTTGGTAATTTGGAACACATCTGGTGAAAGGGTAACATTCAGGGATTCATCAGCGGAATTCGGGACATGTACACCAAGCGAGAGACGTATGCGCATCCAAAGCCAACATTTGTTGAAACTGTCTCGTATGCTCAGACACGTGAAACGGCGTAGTAGGCCGGCTTATAAAGCCCTTCGAGTGGAAGTGGAGACACCGAACGATACAAAGGAAATGCTGAAGAAGATAATCCAACTGCTGGGAGAGAAAAAGGATAGCTCTGGTAAATGCTTTAAATGTGGGAAGCCAGGCCACTTCGCCCGCGATTGCGGCGCAGGTTCCAAAAGAAACAAAAACTTGCAAGGACGCAATCGCAGAGCTGAAGAAGATGAACTATACTCCAGTCAGTCGTTAAACTAAAATGAGCCAGCAGGAAGGGCCGCGTGCTGGTTCCAGCAGTTGAAGGACTCATAATCTCCATCTCGTAAATTGGCAGAAAGGCGAGCAACCTCGCTGTTGGGAGATGTGTGAATGGGCAAGAGCGAGTGCTAACAGTGGATACAGGAACGTTACATTTCATTATTCGACCCGATTTGGACACTTGGTATGTGAAGCCACTACCTGGAGCAAAGCTGCGGAGAGTAACTGGTAAGCGAACCCAAGTGATAGGAGAAGTACCATGCGAGGTAATATTCAGGGGCGTAGCCTTCTTACTTGGCCTGACATATCGCGACAGGAAAGTGCCACTTAGGGTTGGCTATGACAACCAGTACTGCAGCAGACGGTTGGTATTAGAGGAAGATCCGAAGATTCCGCTAGAAACGGCATTATATAGCATTAGAGCCTGAGGCCCGGTATGAGGTTATACATGTCCGGTCAATGAAGTTGACGTCGGCGGAACAGCGAGATGAGGAAACATTAGGCAAGTTTCAGTGTGAGGATCCGGATTTAGCAAGATGTGATAAACGCAGTGCAGCTCGAGGATAGAAGCCTGGTAGTCATGGCCAGAGGAAGCGGCGTAATTCCGGCGAAAAGGGTGACCATGAGAAGAGGCATGGTCTGGTCACCACCAGTGGCCGGCAGAAGTACGACCATGCAAGATGGTGCACTCCCGGAGATAAGCCGGAAGCAATGCCCAATAGCGCCTCGAGCCGAATGACGCAGTGTGTCGAATCCAGACTGTTGTGAGACCGAGAACCAAGATGAAGGTGGAAAGACTTGTAGCGTTTGGAACAGCTAGTGTGTCCGATCGGGGCGATCAGACTTAGGCGGAAGGCAGTGTGGCGAATACTGCGGCAATGCGAAGCGAACAACAAGAAAATGGCAGACTGTTTGATGAAAGAGCTAGAATATTCGAAAGCAAGAAACGTCAAATGGATGAATATTACGAACAGCGAGAGAATGCGCGATAGACAGCAGAACGTTCTAGAGTTGCCATCAGTGCGAGTGCAGGTATATAAGGCCGCTGCTACAGCGCGGAGGAGTAAGTTGCAAATCAGCAAGCTACTAGTTAAGTTGTAAAACAAAGATCAATTGTGTTTGCAAGTTGTGTAAGGTGTTGTAATTTCTTCAACAAGTATTGTAAAGTGTTGTTATTGCATTAGCGAGTATTGTAAAGTGTTTGTTGTACAACGTTGTACAATTGTACTGTAATTTGGCCATCTTGATAAGAACCGAAAGGATTTGGTAAATCCGTCAAGTAGTCAAGGATAATCGTAACAATATAACGAAGTATTTAAAAAATTTAAATTTTGTTGGAAAACGCAATCAAAGTTCTATCAACTCTTTTTTGGTAAATGGCTTTAAGTCAATCAAAAGTACAGAAAACTTGGCCCACTTCAGAAAACTTGACTCAGTGCCAAATAAGAAGATACGGAGATTCCCGGCATCCACCTGGCAAAGGTGGTCACGTTCGTTCGCTAGTACAGCCGATTCGGCTGTAAAACTGGGGTGGATTTCTGCTAAGCGTCCATCAGGGATGAAGCAAGCCGCTGCAGTATGAACCTCTGTTGGTGTGGCGATGGAGGTGCTATCGGCAACTTTCGCGAAGCCGTCCCAGTCAGCTTTGTCAAGTTGATGTATATGGGTGTGGTGTTTCGCACAAACTAAATCGGCAGGTTTATCAATCTAGATGACTATGCGTTGGTAGTCCGATGGTAGAGTAGGTCGCCACGTTGTGGTGTTTGTCAGACCGGAGCTATTGTTATATCTAGCGAGCTGCAGCAGCTTCTATGGGCGGGGTGCAGATTGCAGATCTGCTCAGCCAAGTGTATTCCCTACGATGATTTGGCAGGCTTGCGCTTTCCACCTTAGCGAGCTCGGCATCGCCTGACCGAACAGCATAAGACGATACTGCACGGTGTGATGCACCTCAAGACTTACTTTCTGTGAATGACAATCGACACCTGTTGGTAAGCTGACGGATCCAGAGGTTGCTTTATGAACCACTGGACTTCGTCAGTCAGTTCATAAAGATGCCTTCTGACGTGCCGTCACGAGGGTTCTTCCGCAAGCAGATGTCTGTTCGGGTGCCCACGACGGTGACACCCTACTAGGAATTGCTTGCTGAGCATTGTGTTATGCTCCTTAATCGGGAGCATGTGAGCTTCGTCGTGCAGGTGATGTTGCGGCGACATCAGAAGGCATCCTGTCGCTGTCCTGAGTGTCGTATTTTGGCAGGTCTGCAGCTTCATCCACTGCGTCCTACTAGTCACCGGCGACCACACAGGCGCTGCATAGTTCAGAACCGGCAAGCCTTTTCCCCAGGTGCTGCCGGCTAGCGATTTGAGGACCTTGTTGCGGCTTTGTACTTTGTTGACAATTTCGATTGTATGTGCTGAGAAGGAGAGCAGACTGTCGAAGGTTACTCCGAGGATCTTATTCACCGTCGGAATTTGTTCGTCATAGACGTGGATACCCAGCTGCAGTTTGACCTCCTTCGTCCAAGTGATGAAAAGCATTGCATGAGGATTTTGTAGGGGAGAGGGTTAAGCACCGTGCAGTAAAGAAGCGAGAAAGCTCGGCGAGATAACCATTTACTTTCGAGCACAAATCATCAATTCCATTCCCAGACGCCATTATCGAGCAATCGTCAGCATAAAGGACAATCGAGACTAACTCTGGAGGGTGGAGCAGCTTAGAGATGTAAAAGTTGAACAGTAGTGGGGAAAGGACACCACCCTGTGAAACCCTGTTTTATTTTCCTAGGTTTGCTCGATTTGTCTCTAAAGACTACGCATGAGTCTCGACCACTCAGATAATTCGCCGACCACGGTTTGAGTCCCTGTGGGAGAGAGGAGGCCTCTATGTCTTCTAGTAGCGTTGGGTGGCTCACGGTGTCGAACCCCTTGGACGGGTCCAACGCAACAGGAGCAGTTCTCACACAGGAGCGGTTTCGGTTACGGCCGGGAGTTATCTGGGTGTTTTTGGCCTTAAGTGCTGTTGTTGTGCTGTGCACTTTATGGAACCCATGCTGATGCTTCGCTGGGGTACGGTGTTTGTGTGCGGGAGTAGAAGGGCCTCTAGCGTCTTCGCTACCGGGGAAAGGAGAGTTATCGGGCAATAGGACTCTCCTTTTTTGGACTGATTCCCCGGTTTAAGCAGAGGGACCACTCACCCCATTTTTCAGATGTCAGTAATGATAAGAGTGGCCATAGACAGGTGGAGGACCTTCGTTAAATAGTCCACTCCCGCAGGACGCACATTTTTCAGCAAATTCCGTCGGGTCCAATGGGTTTGGAGGGTTTCGCCTTCCCGATGGCTACCCTTATATCGCCGCTTGTGAAAACAAGGGGCGCACTTGGTGTTGGAAGTTTGTGCAGCGAGTGACCAACTCGATGTTTGGCTTTGTCCGCCGGAAGATGCAGTATGAGCTGTCAGCTAAAACCGTTCGCGCACCGCTCCGGGTCCGACGAAGCGTGGTCGTCAAAAGATATTTCAACTCTGTCGTCACGCTTCGTCGGGTTGGATAATGACGTCACGGTTGACCAAAGTTTACTCGCATCAGAGGCGAAGTTGCAGGTCTACAGATGCTCTTCTCACTTTTTCTGCTTATGTACGTTCACTAGTTCTAAATCAATCTCAAGAGTTGATATCCCTGATACGGGGATTTCCGGGATCGGCCTGACGAAGGTTGTCACACATTTCGGAAAACTTGGACGCGGAATCAAAGTCGGTAGGTTTATCAATCGCAAACTAGGAGGTGACTCCACTCATTACAGGCGTTGCACCTGTTGGAGATGGAGTCATCTCTGGCACACGCAGCAGGTGTAGATTTCTGGCCCAGGGTTTGACTCGATGCCAGCCTTGAGCAGAAGTATGCGAAGCCCTATGGACGTACAACTTTTAAGGGATTAACGGGGTTAGATCGCCGAAACAACAGCCCTTGGTCGGGTAAAACCGGAGTTATTCCGGTACGTAGAACCGCGTCGTGGAATGAGGAATCCTATTGGCTGAGTAGATAGACGATTCGACATTCTGCACCATGAACTACGACGCCCCCCACTAGGATTGCGGCCAGCTGGAGCAGCTCGCCAGACCTAACAATTGCTAGCGCTGGTCAGATAAATAGCATAATATGGCGACCTATGCTAACGCCGGCATAGACCATCTGTCCATAACAATTTCGATCAATAAGCTCATCCCGCATATCACAGAAACCTACATCAAGTTTAACAAAGCTGATTGGAACGGCTTCGCGGAAGTTACCGAGAGCAGCTTCGCCGCCCTTTCCATTCCCACAGGCATACACGCAGGGTAGTCACTGCTGCAGCGAACGCATCGCGGAAGGCCGCCTAAATTTCCGGGCGGAAGCAACTGTTCTAGCAAATGAGAGTGACCACCTACGCCAGGTCGATCCCGGGGATGCTCGCCTGAAGGACCTTGATTTGGAGATTCGGCAACTGGTAAATCAGTATGAGCGGAAAAAGTGTGAAGAGCACTTGCAGACCTGTAACTTTGCCTTTCGTCGACCGTGAGGTCCTTGTCCAACCCGACGAGGCGCAACCACAGAGTGGCAATTTCATTCGATTGTCGCACTTCGTCGGACCCGAAGAAATGCGCGAGCTATTGAGGCTGCACAAGCTTGCCAAAAACGGTACACCACTTGTACTAACGGTGAAGTGAAGGTGGCCATCGCCACTATTGTTTAATTTTTATATTTCAAAGCTCCCCCAACCACCAGACGGGGTCACTGTTGCCTCTTATGCTGACCAAAGAACCTAAATCTATAAGAGGAAACAACACGTTATAATTGTAGCGAGTGTGAACATGAGGAGCGTGCCTTCTTTTTTCATCCAATCACAAAACGTATTTGGGCAAAAGATAAAACACGCTCCTGATGTTCCCACTCGTTAAATTATAACGTGTTGTCTCTTCTTATAGATTTACGTTCTTTGTGCTGACGCTTGCTCGTTTGGCATTGGAAAGTAAACGGTTATCTCGCCGAGCTTTCTCGCTTTTTCACTGCACGGAGCTTAACCCTCTCCCCTACAAAATCCTCGGCAACCTTATTCACCACCTGGACGAAGGTCAGACTGCAACTGGGTATTTACGTCGATGGTGAACCAATACCACCGGTGAATAGCCCAAAAATCATCGGAGTCACCTTCGGCAGTCTGCTCTCCTTCTCAGCGCATTCAACCGCAATTGTCAACAGAATACAGAGCCGCAACAAGGTCCTCAAGTCACTGGCCGGCAGTACTTGGGGCAAAGACAAAGAAACGAAGTTGGCAACATACATGGCAATTGGCCGTCTGGTTCTAAATTACGCAGTGCCCGTGTCTTCTCCGGGGACTAGCAGGACGTAGTGGATAAAGTTACAGACCTGTCAGAACACGGCAAGGCGACTGGATGCCTTCTGGTGTCGCCCCAACACAACCTACACGACGAGGCACAGATGCTCCCCATCAAGGAGCATAACTCAATGCGCTGCCTGCAGAAGAAGCCTCGCCAAGGCACGTCAGGGGCACCTCTATGAACTGATGGACCAAGACCAGAGGTTCATCAAACAACCTCTGGACACAACTGTATACAGACAGGCTTTGAACGGCATTCACAGAGAATCGGCCTCGAGTTATATAGACTCTCCACACGTGAATGCCGTTCTGGGCACACAAACACCTGACATGGACGGAACTTTGTCTGCTTCGGGAGGCCCGCACCACAATAGCCCAGCTTCGTTCTGGCTATTGCAGCAGGCAAAACTCATACCTGAGCAGAATAAACGACGATGTGCCCCTTAGCTGAAACAGACGACAACGTTGGTGGATGAGCCGACTCCTGCGGGGTTTAGTAACCACTACAATAACAACAACAAAATGAATCTTATGCTGGAGACTGGTATGTTTCGGGCATCGGTGAAGTCGATCAGCCTAAGTCCGTTATCGGATGTTTCGTCGTGGAGGGGGAATTTCCCGACGGTGGGACCAAAGATCCCTCCCTTGCCCAGACTGGCTTTGAAATCGCCAAGACCGATTTACTTAACGCATCGTCATTATCTTCTGTCGGGGCTTGGCCGCAAATAATTGAAATGTCAAAGAATCTCTATTTGATGCTGATTGTATTGAGAACTCGTTGCTGAGTTTCTGAGGAATGATACTGGAGTGAGTCCTTGGCCAGCTATGAATCTGGGCTGTTCCGGTTACGTAGACCCGACTGCTGTGGGAACGGTAGAAACTCTTTCGCCGGGTTGGACGTCTTAAACTCGTAAGTAGCTCTTGCCTTTTCCGCGGACTCCAGCGACGATCATGATTCCAGCCTTGAGATACTTCGCCGACCTAAACGGGGTTAGATCGCCGAAACAACAGCCCTTGGTCGGGTAAAACCCGAGTTATTCCGGTACGTAGAACCGGCTGTCGTGGGAATGCACACTAAACGCGGATGTGCTAAATGAGTGTCCGGCATGCGGAGAGACCCCTCACGACTCGAAACATCTCTTCGCATGCCCAAAAAACCCGACAACCCTAACGGCTTTGTCCCTGTGGACCGACTCAGTGGAGACTGCACGCTTCTTAGGGCTGCCGTTAGTGGAACTTGACGACAACGACTGAGATATCAACCGATCTGGGCGGGGTTGTTGTAGCCGCTACAACAACAACAGCAACATTCCAGCCTTTAGGAGATTAACCAGCCGTGTATATTTCCCTTTAAGAGTTAAGACATTTCAGGCGCATACCCTCAAATAATAGTCCTTTCCTCAAATAATATACATTCGCTATAGTTAGGAGAAGCGAGTCTTATCCTTTTCCAAGCTAAACGGGTCACGAAATCCTGAGTTTTATCATGTGTAAATACATTCATGACTTTGGTATACTCGTATCTTTGCGGACTGTAGTTTACCCTTAAACTGCATCCCGCGCTTTGGAGGAGTCCACTTTTCTCAGGGTGACTGAACAAAAACGCAAGAGTATGCACTCATCTAATAGTATTTTGCAATAGAAGTGTTCTCGAAGTTTTGTAAAGCCCTTGCACGCTGCACGGATTGCACGGCTCGCAAAGCTTTCCCATGGGAACACCGATTTTATCATGCAATCCATGCCCCGTGCAAGGGCTTTGCAAGACTTCGAGAATACCCCTAATGTGTAGTTTGTAGTTGATGCGCGACCATGTTCACATTTGCATATTACCGATTCATAAAAAAATGTAAAGACAACAGTATTACTTCAGTTATTATTCATCGAGAGCGTTTATTTTAGAGCTTTAAATACATTTGTGTTTAAAAAAATATTATATAAGCGAAAAAATCACATAATTTCAGTATTATGCCGTTCTGATCACACACATATGTACATACATATGTGCTGCCATTCGATGCAAGCTGTTGTTGCGCTTACGCCACACTCAGCAAATAGGATCTTGCGCGCTGTGGAACTACAAATTTAGGATTTCTTTGTTACAAGTTCAGGTCGTGAAATCATTGTTGTAGTAAAGTCAGCCAAGGCGTAACAACTGCAATGAATATTGCATATCCTTTGCATTTTGAGCTGTTGAACGCTTTTCGGTCGCTTGGTAGTAAATGGAACTTAACTTTTAGTTACTNTACCCCTAATGTGTAGTTTGTAGTTGATGCGCGACCATGTTCACATTTGCATATTACCGATTCATAAAAAAATGTAAAGACAACAGTATTACTTCAGTTATTATTCATCGAGAGCGTTTATTTTAGAGCTTTAAATACATTTGTGTTTAAAAAAATATTATATAAGCGAAAAAATCACATAATTTCAGTATTATGCCGTTCTGATCACACACATATGTACATACATATGTGCTGCCATTCGATGCAAGCTGTTGTTGCGCTTACGCCACACTCAGCAAATAGGATCTTGCGCGCTGTGGAACTACAAATTTAGGATTTCTTTGTTACAAGTTCAGGTCGTGAAATCATTGTTGTAGTAAAGTCAGCCAAGGCGTAACAACTGCAATGAATATTGCATATCCTTTGCATTTTGAGCTGTTGAACGCTTTTCGGTCGCTTGGTAGTAAATGGAACTTAACTTTTAGTTACTTATGTAATTTATGTTATAGTTAATTTAATTTCTTTTGTTTTTTTTAGTTAACATACCTAACAAACATATTTTGCTCCAAATGAACTTTCATTAAAAAATAGAATTACTAGAAGCTAATTCGTTACATACNGGGTTTTTATATTAAAAAGGCATCAAAATGGGAAAAACCCTCCTTGGTATCTCTGCATCTGTTAAACTTTTTATGGGAAGATGTATGAAAATTCAACTTGCTATAATTTCATATGCTTACAGTATCACAACAGTATGTTTACAGTATCTCCCCATAACTTTGCATATGAAAAAATGTATTATATGCATCCCACTCGATATCATTGAATTCCTCATTAGAACATGTAGTCCCTCTATTTTAGCGTATCAACAGTTCATATGGCTTCATACCATGTAAATGCACCATTACATTGTATTAATATTTTTTTTGTTTTTATATTTTGTTGATTTTATTTAGATTTCCGATAATACTTCAGTTGCTTCAGTACTTTTTACAAAAGAACTTATGCAGCACAATAGGAAGGATCCTCAGTTATATACATGTTCACACATACATATGTATGTATATGCATCATATATGTATAAAAGCAGATCACCGGGAGATAATTAAAAGAAAAATAAAAAAAATAAAATTCAAAAACAAACACACTAACTATCACAGAACATATGTATGTATGTACGCATGCAAGTGCATGAGGGAGTGCAAGATTTAGCAGCGTGTAAAGTGGGGAAGAGCTACAGCGCGTTGGGGAGAGTAATGTGGTGAAGAGCAGGTGCTAAGTGCGACACCGCTATCAGTTAGGTCAGCTACACTGCCTACAACAAAACCAATCCACGTGTAGTATGTAATCGTGGATGCATATGTATTCACATATGTTGGTACAAAAAAAAATCAGTCTTGATTCGTAAAAAAAAATATCTACTTTGCAAATTATTAATTTATGATTCTAATAGTCTAAATGGTGTTTGGTCGTGGGTAAGTGTTTATTGCATTATTCGAAGATGCATTTACAATTCCTGTGAATATCACCTAATCAAATGTGATCCTAATTGTTATTATGCTCGTAACTACCTGCTATGATGTTTTTACCATTCAACTATCTGAGATGTTAGAAGCGTTCTATAATCCAGCCGTATTCCCTACACATTTCAGGTAAATGTTCCCTTCTTCTGCACTCGTTGCCACGAGAAATATTCAACGAATTCTATACAAAAGAGTACTGTTAACAAAGAAATTGTTTTCCTTTTGTAGGCGAAATTCTCGGCAATCGTTTAAGCGCAAATGCTTTATAAGCCAACACTTGGGCAAAGATCGTACACTCAACGATTGATTTCGCACAGCAAGGTATAAATTTGTATGCTATACATACTTTAAATTCATATGTATGTATGTACGTATGCTTTCATTGTTCAACAGCCAACTTCCAACTGCTTACTTTGGTTTTCTTGCACTGTGCACGTGTGTTTTTTAACTTCATTTTGGTATTTACACATTACATATTGCTGATTCGGCGTTATTTAGACCATATTTAGACTACACTTTCTATTAATTTTATGTATTCCCATCGTCTGCTCATACACGCTACTTTGCTCTTTAGCCCTTCCATTGTGCTGATATGATCACGTCCTTGCCCAACGCGAATCTAGTCATCTTACCTACATATTCTATCCTAACCCTGCCATCGTCAACAGTTTGTGTAAATGCCGCGCGTATAATATAATTCTGCAATGCGTTCAGGCAGTGTACTATAGAGATTAACCACGAAATCCATAGGAAGACGCGTCCATGCCGCGCGTATACGAAATATGAGATCGTCTTTGCGCGAGAACTTGCGTCCACCATCGTAGACGTCGCGTATCAGCCAACCCCAAATATTCTCCATTATGTTGAGGTCATGCGCAACCGTTGGCCATCGTTGCATCTTAATGCCTTCGGCATCGAGCATTTCCTGTGTTGTGGGCGACATATTGGCTGTCCAATTTTGATCTTGGAGTATAAAATCAGGATTGCCACCCAATTTTGCAATAATATTCGGCCTTTCGCGCAATATCGTTTCAATATATGTTTGTGGTCGTTGTTTCGCAGTCGATACCTCCATGTGAATTGGCCCGCCGGCGGTGATTAGCATGTATATGTATACAGAATTGCCACGCGGTCGTTGTGACAGCATTTGTTCGTAGTTACGTAAATCGTGAAAGTAGTTGGAGAAGCCATCTGGTCCGTCTAAATTGAATTTGCGCTCGTCTTGGAAGACTATACGCCGCCAATGCTCCTCACCCCAAACAATGTGTGAATTTGCGAAGGTTAGACGCTCACTTTGGTGGTACTGCGACAGCACTGGCTCTATTTTGATCTTTTTGGAGTTGACAGCTGTACTGCCCGTTCCTGAAGTACCATTGCGCATCTGTGCGCCCACGGCACCCGTTTTTGCGTTTTCCACCGAATTGGTGGAACGAGCGTTAGCTGCTGAGGAGCGACTAGAGTTGGTTGCATTTGATTGCTGTGTAGGCGCATGACTGGAGGCAGTGCCTCCGCCAGTACTGGAGCTGGCAGCTGAAAAATTTGAATTCTGATTCAGTGCATGTATAGGAAGCGTACGATTGTGGCTGTAATTCTGTTGGTTGTGCTGAGCACTTTTAAATTTATGATTGGCCGCACCCGTGGTGGCTAATGTATTGGCAACAGATATATTAGTATGATGGCTGTTCTGCTGATAATAGGGATGATGATGATGATAGGTCATGTGCTGCTGATGTATGGTGGGTTGTTTGAGTTGCAGTTGCTTGAGTCGTTGATGTGACTGCACCAGCAACTGTTGATGCGTATGCGGGTTGCTATGCCCAGTTGATGGGGATGCAACAACCGCTGTCGCGATCTGTGTACCTGTCGTATTACTTTGTAGTTGTAGTTGGTGTTGTTGCTGCTGTGTGTGATGATGCAGTTGATGTTGCTGATTATAGGGCTGAGTTTGAGCCGACGTTGTGTGTTGCAATTGCAAATGTGTTTGTGCTGTTGCCCCAGTTGTTGATACTGCTGTGATTGCTGCTGATGTTGGCGTCGTTACGCAGTAATTGTCAGTGTGTTTGAGGTAGTGTTGTAGGGCCATCAGAGGTTCGCCAGGCGCTTGCTAGCCGCCACTGCAAACTCTTTCAATAGCTCTTCCAATCGAAATCGAAAGGTTATAATATTTTCGTTCGCCGAGAGGTATCAGAAACGAAGGATTAGAGAGTTCCGTTTATTATTTCATACAAGCGAAATGCAGTCAGCAAGTTGTTGTATGTAAGACTTTTTTCGTTTAATTACGAATCTCATCACAGTCAAAGGCCAGATGAACGAAAGTAAATTAATCGCTTTTCAAATGAGTTCTTTTGTGATAATATTAAATTAATATGTATGTATGTATTTGCAGTCGATCTTCTATATGTACTTATGGGCTGATACGTTTCGGATGTCGTCAGCTCAGGGTATCGACATACGAGTAAACATTTATAATTAAGAGTGTAATTATAAATTATCTTCTTTAAGTTTTTACAGTACTAGAAGCGATGTGTTCCAATAGCAAAGTTATAAGCAATATCTAATCAAGATTATAGACTTGTACTCTATAATGACGTGTTTCCTAACTTCGGGGGATTAACGTAGAATCTGAAACAAAAATAAGAAATAATTATAAAATGCATTGTAAAGTCTTTATTAGTAGAGTTTATTTAGTAAAGTAAAAGTAAGACGGTATGTAGCTCGCACAATTCTTGGCTTACATGTTTATGAACTCTTAAATATGCAGGTTTTGAACTTCATAAAATCGACCTCATTTTCTTACGTGTTATTCCGAAGGGGGAAAAATGTTCCATGCGACACCTCTTGAATTATCGTAAAGAGGGGAGATTCATGTAGGATCATTACTATACCAATCACAAAAATTTTAGTCGGGTTACGTGCTAATGACATAAAGAGTAATTATGCATCACTTGCTTAAATATTTTGTTTTTTGAGTTATGGCAGTTTTTATGACACTTATTAGAAAAAGTTTCTGTACAAAGATTTTTTTGCAATATTTATAATGTCTCATACAAAATGTGTTCGATAAAATTTTTGTTGAAAAATATAGCGCATTACATAATATAAACCATTCAAATGTAAGTTTCAAACTTGGTCTGAAATTTAGAAAGAAATTCGTCAAAATTTTACCAAAATTTCAAACTTTTTTGTCGAAATATCGACCCCTTTGCTCAAAATTACCGTATGTTAGAAAAACCAAATTTTACAGGAAATTGTTCTTTGTGTTTTTCTCTACTTTGGCTAGTACCATTAATATTTAGCTTTTAGCATTTAGCTTTGCTGAGATAATTGATAAATATAACTAAACACAAGAATTTTTTTGTAAGGTCTCTACGTTCTAACTTCTTAGCTCATACGATAATTTCGCCCACGAGAAAAAATGCATTCTCTTCTCACATACGATAAAATCTACAGTAAATTTTTGGAGTTGCTATTGAGATTTAAGCCGTAATATTTGAACAGG
The DNA here is from genome assembly GCF_001687245.7 of Rhagoletis zephyria. Taxonomy (NCBI): domain Eukaryota; kingdom Metazoa; phylum Arthropoda; class Insecta; order Diptera; family Tephritidae; genus Rhagoletis; species Rhagoletis zephyria. The sequence continues at coordinate 3,660 of NW_016165790.1, read as the reverse complement.
TGATGCGTTATGGGTTGTAAAACAAAGTTGCATCAAAAAGTGAATTTCGTAAAAAAAATTAACATACGATAACTTTGCGCAAGGGGTCGGTCGAAAAAGAACAAAATAAATACGACAGGTTTGAGCTACTTCAAACTTGCATACCCGATTTTTTTAGAGAACCGTTAATTAAAAAATTTGAAGTTTTGAAGACCACTTGGTGAAATTGGGCGAATTTTCATAAATCTTCTACAAGGTTTGAAACTTTTGAGTTACGTATATGGTTTCCGTTGTAGTATGAAATAAATATGTATTTGTATTTGTAAAAAAATAAACAACCCAGCCAGCAAAATATCCGGAAACGTATCCGAAAATTTCGTATAAAAACCTGATGTTTCATCCGTTTTCCGATTCCGTTTTCGGAATTCTCCGACTAAAGTGTTCATCCGAAACGTATGTGCAGAAAACTATCGAAAATGGTTGTAAAACGGATGCGCTTTCGGCTGTTTTCCTGAAATTTGTCTGATTCAATTTTTCGTTGAAAATGATTTCATTATGAACTTCACAGAAACTTTTTCATAGATACAGGAAACCAAACAAAAAACAGCAATTATTTCAATTTGAATAACTAATTTTAATGTGTTGCTCCTGACGGAATTCGAACCAGGGACCTCCTGAAAGCTAACAAATAGTTAGTAGCACACTTCTCTGCACACTCAGCTACTGGCGAATACGTATACATGTTTTCAAATGCTCAGTTTGAACAAATATTTTAAAATTATTATTTTGATATATGATGACATTTTTCAGATACGAAAAATTAACAAATATGAAAATCGTTTTCTGAACATTTCCGGAAACGAAAAATGTACGAAAACAGCACTTTCGGCAAAAAAGTACGTTTCTCTGCTGGCTGGGAAAGAATAAATGTTCACAACTTCTACAGAAGTCGTGTACCCTGACTATTTGTCAAAAACAAACTGAGCTTAAATCTATGCCGCAAAAGTTTGACTATGGTTTAAATGGACTATGGTTAAAGAAGATGTATCCCAGACCAACTTTTCTGAATACAGTACTAATCCAGAGGGTCTGAGTTTTTTTTGAGTGGGGGTTAAAGTTTTAACATTTTGGCAGAAAGTGCAATTAATTTATTGAAAATATCATGTCCGAAACGACTTCAAAAGAAATTTCTGCCCTCAGACTTCTACTGTAGAATTTAATGAGGATTTTTTTGTAGTAGATTTTAACTCTCTAACTCCTACGTAAATGGGCATTTTTGACACCTTTTTCAAAACAACTATAATGAAAGGTCATTAAAAAGGCACTTGGGGCGGGATTCACAGTGCTTAGTTAAAGGATTGTTAACTTAACCACCAACAAGAGTTTACCTTTGAATTTATATTCCGAGTGACATGAAAACTCATAATCGCCTGAGAATATACAAATTCTAAATCAATCAAGACTTTTATATTCAAATTTGAAATTTGTTCCACAAAAAAATATCAATTTCACAAGAGTTTAA
>NW_016165790.1:0-1363 GCF_001687245.7 Rhagoletis zephyria | reverse complement strand
GGTAATCAGTGCGCGCTTCCACTCCACAGCACCTGGGTTCAAGCCCTGGTCAAAGCAACATCGCAAAAAAATATAAAAAAGGTTTTTTCTTAACAGCGGTCGTCCCTCGGCGGGCAATGGCAAACCTCCGAGTATATTTCTGCCATGAAATACAGCTTCTCATAAAAAATACAATCGCCATTCGGAGTCGGCGTAAAACTGTAGGTCCCTCCTCTTTGTGTGACAACATCAGATTTTCAGGCTTTTCAGATGTAGAATGTGGGCGCGTGTATGAAGATTAAAGGAAAGTGGAAGGTATTCGCTCTGCATTACTCATTTTTCTAGCGTGAGCAACGCGTTCTGGCTGTTTTGCGCACCCGCCCGATCCAGCGGGCTCGTGTGAAACAAACCTGATGTTGTCGTATGAAATCCGATATCTAGACCCCTTTTAGACACATCGTATTTATTTCCAGTCTGCTCATTCGTAGGGGAAGGAGGTGAGACGAATGTACTCTTCCCCTCTCTTCTCACCTCCTTCGCCCACGAACCGAGCAGACTTGAAAGCACGACTTGACGTGTTTGAAAAGGATAATAAAAAGTGGACAAAAACCCCAGCCATTCACAACAATTCACAATTCACCACAATGTCGGGCGTATCTAAACACGATAACACGAGAACTAATTTCATACGATAGGCTTGCAAGCGTTTATCGTTCATCGTATGAAAATTCATAACTGGGGGGATAATACATTTTTAAGGAATTTATAAAATTCTTTCGGGCGGACAAAAATAAAAACCTACATATGTACATATGCATACCCAACAAACATTTAGGTTCGAGAACGGTTAGAAAGCGATTCGAACTCTAACATACTTCTCTGAAATAAAAGTTGAGAGCACGATTAGAGAAACTGTAGAGAACATTACAAAAAGAGGCTTTGGTTCTCGATATCGAGAAAAAGGTTAGACATCGAATCGTATTCTTACGTTGAATTCACACTCTTGTGAAAAATAACGGTAATTTTTAACGAATTGAGACTTGCACTTTCTCAGACTACAATTGAATGGGCTACAGAACTGCATATTCGAAAATTTTCTAAATATTCTAAATAAAAATTTGAAAATTTTGATGAAAATTTTTTGAAGTTTGATTAATTTTTTTGCAATTTTAGCATGCTTTGTAACTTTTATTATTGTGGTTTCTATTACAGATTGAACTATATTTTAAATGAAAATTATTAAAAATATAAAAATAAACATAATTTGCAAACAATATCGTTTTGAATTTCGTTTCATTTCTCAAAATACGGACTGTATTTTTTAATTCATATCGAATCGCATGGTGGAATTATACAAGGTGTTGTACGTAGTGACAGCTCATGT
>NW_016165789.1:14763-26358 GCF_001687245.7 Rhagoletis zephyria | reverse complement strand
TCCCGCCAGACTTATAAACAAAAATTGCCAGAATCCCGCTAAATCATTTAAATTCCGTAAACTTTTACGAAAAACGATTTTCTTTAATAATTTGCCAGTCAAGGAGAAGATCCGAATAGAGCACGACCTTATCCACTGATAGTTTTTTTCTGCTGTGGTGCCTTCCACATATGTACATGTTTACATACATACATAACAATCGGTGATTGTTTCTACGTTCTTGCCATTTTTGTTATGTACTTCCTTTGTTTTATTAGTTCTTAAGCTCGCAGTTTTGCCCGTAAAATCCATCACTGTCGTCATCTTCTTCTTCTTCTTATATGGCGCTGTAACCAGCGTTGCCACAGGCAAATTTTTTTCCTACCAAAATTTCCTACCATAACCAACCGAAACCTACCAACATTTTTTTCAGTTTTAATATTTTTATTCAATGTCAAATTTATTCAAAACATAGATAACATAACACTTAGTAAAAAAACTTCGGAGAAGAAAGACTTTTGACATAGCTGACCGCAAGAAAGCCGCGTTAACCTTATGTTCGCGTTGCGTAAAAGTATACGAGTTCCCCAACGACTTTTTCCAGAATGATGTTGAATCCATGTTTACGCGTTTTTTTCGCAAATTTTTTTTACGCGTCCTTTTTCGTCGTCAAAAGACCCGAGCGCCCCGAGATACCGCGCTGCGACCTAAACAGATATATTTTGCTAAATCCTAAATGTAATCACTCCAAACTTAGGCTATTTAAAAAGCTCAGCACTTTGGATGATGCCATGTTCCAAATTTTAAATGCAGAAGACAATCGTTCTCCAGGGTGAATTAATCTACGATTCATGTTTCGTGGACAGACACATAGNGGCTATTTAAAAAGCTCAGCACTTTGGATGATGCCATGTTCCAAATTTTAAATGCAGAAGACAATCGTTCTCCAGGGTGAATTAATCTACGATTCATGTTTCGTGGACAGACACATAGAATATACTCTGAGGTTTCCTTCACCAGCCCTCAAAACCTACAGGCCGTCTCTAAGAGTCCGCCAGTAAGAGTTCTAAGTTCAAGGTGTCTTTTGGAGTTCCTCTTGGAAATAGTCATGAATCTCTTCGATTGTATTATTCCCTTTTTACTTCCACCAGTGAGTAGCAGTTTGAGATTATTCCCAGCTAGCTCCTACACTGAGGGGAAAAAATATCAAAANCTGTTTTCACTTCTACCTTGTTGAATATGCCTTGGTAAAACCGTTCTCTCAATTCGTCGGCCAACATTTTAAAATCATATAAAATTGAGAGTAAAAAAAAGGAATTTTTCAAAGCTGTTGTTGTTTGAGATTGAAAATGAGAATGTGTGTGTGAGCTTGTGTCTAAAATTTTAAAATTAAAATGCTTGCAAACGTCAAGAATATGAAAAATTCCTCTCAGCGGTTCTACCTTCTTATTTTTTTATTATGCGTAATTGATCTTACTATAAACGTCAACAAAAGTACGGTAAATATTCAATTCAATTACGTGCATATTAAAATGAACGCGTTCGCACTGAAAAAGCATCCGTGAAGTGAATAATCAAGACAAAAACTAAAAAAAAATTTTATTTGCATGTTGCCTACAGTGGAATTCGAACCCGACCAACTCCGGATATCAACAACTTCTGGCAATCATCTTTGCGCACTCAGCTACAACCAGACATATAAATTTGCTTTCAAATGTTGAATATCCATCAACACAACAGCACGCGATTTGTACTATATATGTATGTGTGTGTTGTTACCGCTCTCAGAGCAGCGCTCTTCATGCTTGGGGTGCGTATGTACACTTTCATTTACATACTCAGATGTGAACACTCAAATACGTGCGTAATAAATTTTGTATGCAAATATTATTTTTAAATACGAACATTTTTGAACGATAATCAAATATAAAGTATTAATTTTTACTATGCATTATTTCCCTCAGTATAAGTAGGTCTGCAGTGTATCATTTGGATGTACCGCAGAAAAGATCGGGACGATCAAACGCATTTGGGCTCCACGCTTTACTAGACAGTCTGCCATTTCTTTGCCTTCAAACCCTTCATGTCCCTCAACCTTCCACAGCGTTACGCTGTTGTGGGCTCCCAGGTGGTTCCAGAGTTCACAAGTCTTGTTGCCGTTTTAAAAGACTCTAAGGCCCTTAACGCTGCCTGAATATCCGACATAATATTTATTATAGCCTCATTTGCCTTCTGCGATGACATTCGGGAACACAGACTTCGATTGGGAAGACCTCCGCCTGGAATATGGTTGGGTACGAACCCATTTGCAGACTTTTCTGGAATCTTGGTCCAAGTACACCATAAATTATATCGGTACCTAAGGTGAAAAGGTACCAAGTCCATTTTTTCTTTTCAAAGTTTAGTTTTTGATGCAGAATGACAGGTAATACGAAACTACGTCGATTTTTCGTCTCTCCTGAAGAATTTCAAAAAATGGATTGGCACCTGTTCACCCTTAGGATCCGACATATGGATGTTCGTATTGTATACTGGCAATAATAAGGGTATGCGTTTGAACTTAGTAATCAGGTATATTTACATGTTTGCGGCCGGCGTTATACGAACGCACCGGTAATATATTCGTATAAAAGAGTTTGCTAAAATGTTTGGAGATACATATTTTCTAAATATTTTTCACAAATAACTATAACTCATTGTCCCGAAACTTACCAAAATCCAATCAAGCTTACCAACCTACCAAATGGAAAGAAACTACTGCAAGAGCCGCCTCATTGGATGTTGTCATTGGTTTTCGAACGTCGAGAGAGGACTTTACTCCTAAACTGCCTACTCAGTCCAAAGTGGTACTTGTTGGCAAGAGTGATTCTGCGTTGGATTTTCAGGCTGGCATTGTTATCGGTGTTAATTCTGGCTGACAAGTAAACGAAATTCCCTACTTTCTCGAAATTATAATTGTCAACAGTGACGTAGGTGCCAAGGCGCGAATGTGCTGACTGTTTGTTTGATGACCGGAGATACTTCGTCTTGTCCTCGTTTACCACCAGACCCATTCCCTTTGCTTCCTTATCCAACTTGGAAAAGGCAGAATAGATTTCGCGGTTTTTGTTACCACCGTACTTGAATAGCTCAGCTGACAGGCTATCAGCTCCAACCGCTTTGTTGTTTTTCAACCGTATTATTGGTATTCGTACCTCGTCATAGTCAGGCGGTGGATCAGCGACTCCGTCATCATCGACTGGAGGCTCGGGTTCTTCTTTTCCACAAATTTCCGTTCTGCTACCATCCAGTAGGGTGGAAACGTGTTCCCTCCATAATTTGAGTATGTTATGAACTTCGGTAACTAGGTCACCATTCTTGTTCTTACAGGAGTACGCCTTGGTTTTGAAACCTTCCTTAAGTCGTCTAACTCTCTGGTAAATTTTTCGGGTATTCTTCCTGTCGGCCAGCATTTCAAGCTCTCCGCACTCTCTCTTCTTACGTCGGCAAATACGTCTCACTTCCTTCTTCAGATCCCTATATCGGTCCCACATAGCGCGTGCGGCGCCCGATCGCAACATGGCCCTGTAGCCGGCGTTTTTTTTCTCTGAAGCTTCCTGACACTCCTCATCATACCAGTTGTTCTTTGGGACTCGCTGAAATCCGACTACTTCTTCGGCGGCGGTACTTAATAAGCCGGAGATGTGGTTCCACTGCTCGCATATGTCGGTTTGTTGAGGAGTGCTCGATGAGAGCAAGTGTGAGTGTCGAGTAGCGAATGCATTGGCTGTCTCTTATGATTGCAGCTTTTCGACGTGAAGCTTTCATTCCATATTTGGGCGCACATTTTTTGCTGCACAGAGGCGTGTGCTTATCTTGGCCGCAACAACCCAGTCGGCAAAGTAGTAATGCATTACATGCGTGATAAATAATATAATGTATTTCTTATACTTTCTCGATAATATTACTGCTAACTATGTAATCAGCATTCCAATGTATTCAAAAAGTACAAAAAATTTAATATTAAAACATATTCGTTTCTCTATAACAGGTAATTGAATGCCCCACTTTTCTTAGGACATCGCCCTGGGGAAAAAATACATTTTCGAATATGAAAAGGGTTGTTTTAATGATTATTTTTTCGATTACTATACATTACATTTTCCCACTGGGAAGATAGTCGTCCGAGTTGATGTTTGTAGTGTACGTACGTCTAATACACTGGAAGCATGCCTTCCGTGTATCACAACATGAGTACATAGTACTGCATACTACCATGTTTCGGGCCCCGGCGAAATCGATCAGCCTCAGTCTAAAGATTCAGAAAATAAAGCTGAAATTTTAGTGAAAATTAATAAACAAAGTTCGAAGCTGTGATTTATATGATTTTTGTTAAAGCTCGAACGGTACTTTTATAGGAAAAAAATAGCTCGAAAAACATTACGAATATTTCAAAAAAAAAATTAACAAATGGTCACTAGTTTGAGTCAATGTCAAATCTATAATAATATTTCATATTTCCTGTTAAGAAATTAAATTTACCCCATTTACGTTTCTTTGGTTATTAAAATATCGGTGCTGAGTACGCGTAATTTTATTTCGATTTCAAAATTCTTCAACATATTTTTCTTTTGTACCAGTACCGAGTTTGGTAGAAATTGATAAATCATAAAATTACACCTAATTTACCAAAAATTTTTAATAATGTGATTTACTGCTAAGATATTTGGTGGCAATAAGCTCTAGAGATTTATCGCAGCTTTCCTATTTTTGTAAATGACCGTTATACGGGTAGGGGGCATAACTTTTCTCTAGTTTTAAAAATGTTCAGCATATTTCTTAGTTAGACTCTAAGCAATGTTCGTACCGAGTTTTGTGGGAATTGGTAAAGCGGCTACTGATAATAAAGCATAATTCATCATAAAAGGACCACGTCGATTTTCCAAAAATATCTTAAATGTTATATTTTATGCCAAAATTCCACACCACTTACTAATTTTCAACACCAAAGTCTCTATACGCGAAGTTAGTAAAGCAATTAGAAAACTTAAGTTAAAAAGTCTTCCGACTGTGGCTTAGTTACAGTAGAAGTCTTGCACAAACTGCTCAAGGACTGTATCCAGAAGTTGGCAATTATAATCAACTCCTTCTTCAACTTGGCGTATGTATGACAATTCTGGAAAATCACGAAACTTATTATGACTCCCAAACTGGGGAAACCTATTGAAGATCTATCATCGCTTCGTCCAATATCGTTACTTCCAGTGCTATCTAAACTTTTGCAAAGTAAATAGGTTACGTAAAACTGTGTAAGATAACGGCTTCATCTGAAGAGTCCTTTGAAAACATAAAATATGTTCGGCTGACGTCGCAGAGGCATTTTATAAGGTGTGGCGCAACGAACTCATGACGAATTTGGCGTAAATGCTACCAATCCACTTCTGCAAAACGATTGCGACATATATCGAACACTGGTACTTCCGTATGAAATGTGAATACGCATATTCACCGTTATGCGAATAAAGTTAGTAACCTTTCAAGACTTAAAAAATTACGAATTCCAGATTAAATTTGCCCATTTTTTTATACATTTTTTTATTAGCTGATGAAAAAATATAAATAACTAAATTGTATGCATATGAATCAGTTGTCTTAACTCTCACGATATATAGTAGTTTTGCTTTTTACATTCGCATTGATTCGCTTTGCTAGATACTCAATTTTCTGGGATTCGAAGAACGCATAGGCAATACGCAGATTATTGGCGAAACCTGTGCCTTCTTTCCATGGAGATACTATTACCACGGAATCGCCTTTATCAACGAGTTTAGCTTTCTTCGCGGCAACTAAGGCGTACTGAACTCGTAGATCCACATCTTTTTGATAGTCGGGATCTGGTTTTTCTGCAAAAGAGTTTAAGGAACAAAAATATGTATGTACATATGTGTGTTTTCAATTTTTGAAGAAGCAGTAAAAAACATAATGTTAACAAATACAATTCTTTCAGAAGGCTTTTTTAAAGGCGCCATAAGATTGGCTCTAAAACTTATAGAGGATAGCTACTTTGGTATAAGCTTACTAAAATGTCAGTTCCGAAAAACCATTAGTGAAGGTCCTTTCAACATTTCATGAACGATATATTGTGAACCCTCAAAACCAATTTAAGGTGCAAGAAAACTTTCGGATCCAGAAGTCAGAAGCTGAGACGTGACCTATAACTTCCTAAATTAAAGTAGGGCCCTCGATGTTTTACTCAAACCTTTACAGCCTGCTGAGTAGCTACACCAAATCTAAACACTCTATGTGGGACCGGACGCACAGTGGGCTCAGATTTACTTTACCATGTCAGGTTATTGTATGTTGGGTTAACTACACTCTGTAACGTGTGCTTTTCAATAACCCGACGATTTGGGCGTGACGCAAAGGTCGCAAACTTATAAAAAAACAGCGTTTCCTTGACATTCTCGAAAACTATTCAAGGATTTTGGGGAAATATATAATGTGCCGATTTCCGCAAGCCAAAGTAACAAAAAAGGAGGTAATGGCCAGCTTTCGAGTGTATTTTTGCCATGAAAAACAGCTTCTCATAAAAATACAATCGCCGTTCGGAGCCGGCGTAGAACTGTAGGTCCCTCCATTTGTGTATTAATATCCAGACGCACACAATAAATTGGAGGAGGAGCACGGCCAAATACTAAGCAAAAGTGTAAGCGTAAAGTTATTTTTATTGTTGAATCTATTTGAGTTTGTATTGCAGCAGTGGAATTCTAACATAACCTTTGGGGAAGTGGTCACTGATCCCTTAATATGAGCTTTCCTCTTCCAGTCTTGTGAAAGTGGAACAAAAGTATCCCACTAATGCTCGTGTAAGTTTTTATTTCCTGATTGGTCCCGGGAACGCATACCAGGAGTAAAGCGAACTGCTTTGCCATTGCATTACATCCGATTCATAGTAACGGAGTCAACGGACTTAGCAATCTAAGTCAAGCGCCAAATGGCTAGTTAGGGCTGCCAACGTCTTGTGTGGCCGTAAATTCGATGGTGAGACCATTGTATTCTTAATTTTTCAGAGTGAGCATGAGGAGGATATTTTGAATCACGTCCATTACTTCAGTAGCTGTTGTTTTTTTGTAACATTATGCTTGGATTATATTCATTGGCCCGCGGCTGGGGGCTGGGAAGAGAGCGGAGCTTTAACTTTTAAAGTGGTTGCATTCCCTAGTTTTAGGTTAGGTTAGGTTGGAGTGGCTGCCCCGCACAGAGCGCGGAGCACACGTGGACTGAAAAAGCGCGATGTGATACCTCTGGCCGAAACCATTAGTTTCTTTCCCTTCCTTAGTAATTGAACCGCCGAGTGCGTTTTATATAGCACAAAAAATCGAGAACATTCGCCGAGTTCAAATCGGCTAAACAATCTAGAAAGTACTTGTTGTTGGCCAAGGCGGACAATTGCAGAGATAGTGTTCAACGGTCTCCACCTCTTCCCTGCAACTGCGACAAAAATCGTTGGTGGGGTATACGAAATTCTTTCAACCACAAAATACATTTGTAGACTTAAATTTTGTTGCATCGAGCTTTTTTCGACATACCTAAAAATTACTTTGTGTATACATTTAATTATTGTTTTGTTACTTATTCAATAATTTGCACTTTAAATAAAAGAGTAGGTTTCAAACCCATTTATTTATTATTTGTTTTATGGTAGGAGAGCTTCTCAAACAATATAGAAGAAATTGTTTCGAATAAAGTTGTTGAAAAATAATGAATATCTAAATCCAGGGACTAATACCGGAATACCAGGATTGTGTTAACGAGATCCCGAAAATCGTAAAAAGCGAAAAAATTAACATCCCTAATCTACACCGCACGCAAATAGAGCGTGACTACAGAAAAAGGACTCTCTTCTTCATTCCACAAGCACATATTCTAATATGACATTATCCCCATTCTATTTCTTACCCAAATACAAAACCGGGTACACTCCACGCCGCAAATGACATTGTCGCGCCGTCCTACTGCAACGCGTCAGCGCAATAATGGCACAGTGAGGCCGATACATGCTAAGCATATACGCTGATCTGCCCGACGTCGTCAGGCATACAATAAGCGCTGCCATAGATCTCTGTGCGGAATCAATTGCTGCCAAAGCCACCGCGTGCACTGCATCAATTACCGCTGGATTGTTGAGCAAGAGCTCGTGATGTAAATGACGATGCCAGATGGCAGCCTCGGCCTCAGCACAAATACTCGCCAAGCGGTTCAGTGTCTCTAACGGATACTTCCCAATCGCACTTTCACTAGCAATCATTACACCATCCACACCATCAAGTACAACATTGCCCAGATCAGCGACATCGGAGCGTGTGGGTCGCGATTCCGTATTCATTGAGGAGAGTATTTGTGTGCCAACAATAACCGGCTTACCTACACGATTACAGCGCGCGATTATTGCCTTTTGTAAGAGAAAAAGCTTTTCATCCCGCACTTCAATGCCCAAACTACTACGATCGATAAGGATACCATCGGAGGCGAGAATGACTTCGTCCAAGTAATTTAGAATTTGTGCGCAATCGATTTTGCTAATAATTTGTATGTCCTTGCCACGTTCGCCCAAAACAGCGCGTATCTCTCGTATGGCAGCGGGATGACGAATTTTCGATGCAAAAATGAAGTCAATGTTGTGCTCCACGGCAAAGCGTAGATCGTAGCGATCCTTCTCGGAAACTGGTGGCAAATCGATATTTACACGTGAAAGCCAGACTCCCTTGGCAGCGCCCAAAATACCGCCAACTTCCACCTGGCAGATTACACAATCCACTGCCACCTCCTTCACCAGTAGCATAATGGCACCATCGCTGAGATAAATTATATTACCCGGCTGCACGATGTTGATAATATTCGGATAGTCGACATAAACAGTCTCTTTGCTGCCTTTGTCTATGAGATCTTTATTGATGGAGAGTCGGATGTTGTCGTTCTTTTTGAGTTCCACCTCAAAGAAGCCTTCGAATGAACCAGTTCGTATTTCGGGTCCTTTGGTGTCCACAGCGATGCCGATGTGTCTGCGATAACCTTCTTCTTCGGAAACGAGAGCAGATGCTTCGCGTACCAGGTCGATGCTTGATTTGTGCTGTTCATGCGACTCGTGTGAAAAGTTAAGTCGCGCTATATTCATGCCGCCCTTGATAAGCTCTTTCAGTATCTCCTTATCACGTGTGGCATGCCCAATAGTGCAGATAATGTTGGTGAGGCGACGCCCCACAGTTGGACCATCGATTTGCAATTGGCACATGTGCTCCAGTAGGGTTTCGGAGTCATTTGATATGCTCATTTTGTGTTTGTTTCGATTATATATAGCTTAAGCAAGATGATTTTTGGTATTTTCTTTTAAAGCACTGAAAATTTAGGAAAATGCTTCAAAATAAGAGTTTTTAACTGTTTTTAAAATGGTATTTAATTTGAATTTTTTTTTATTTGAAAAATTAATTTTTACAGCCATACACNAATGCTTCAAAATAAGAGTTTTTAACTGTTTTTAAAATGGTATTTAATTTTGACTGAAAATGTTTAAATTTTTAGTTGTCACCATGGGATTTGATAGTTATTTGAAAAATTAATTTTTACAGCCANCTACAAAAAGTACGCAAAGTATACAATTGGAAGTAAAATGTGTATTATTTATTCTATGCGATTTTGCAATATATTTGGTGTTTTAATGGAAATACTAAACAATACAAAAATATGTGCATTTTTGATTTAAGTTATTCATCATTTCCTAGAACCGATCGTTCAGCTATGCAAAAACAAAAACTGCAGATCAATAGAACTTTTTATGCTCATTTCAACCATGCCAAAATTATTTGGCGCAAGTAAGAAAATCAAGACGTTCTAGAAGGTTAAAGTTCAGTTTTAAAATTTTTTAAATATTAATATCTTACGAACTGTAGGTATAACCGATAAAAAAACTAATGACGCCACCATAAAGATAATTAATTTGTCTTTTAGCTGGTGTACATAATTTATAGCTTCTTGTATTTTTAAACCAAAACCACTAAAAAACGAACAAATGTTATTTTTTCATGAAATAATCTTTTTTGAAAAAAACTGCATAATTAATGGTAAAGAAATTTATATTATTTAGAAAGTACAAGTTATTATCTTTAATTCGATATTACATATTTTATTATGATGTACTTTTGTGTTTCAACAATTCAGTGATAATAGCCCTGTTCGCGTACGCACTATCCAGTAAATCCAGTACTAATTTTACTGGTTTTTTACTGGATGTCGTTTTTGTACGCAAAAACTTGCAAGAAACTAGCAAAAGAGGGGAAATTGGGAGAGCAAAAATGACCGCTGAACTTACAAGTTTTACTGGATTTTTACTGGATAAATTTGTACTAGCAACTATTTGCTAGTAAGAAAAACAGCTGATGGCATGATGCTTAATGTTATTCACATTAACAAAATAATTGTTTGTGGTGCCTTTAGAGTCTCAATTGACAAAATAAACCTATTTAAATTTATAATAAGATAGAAAATACTAGTTTTCTGAGAAAATTGCATCGGAAAATAACAAATTAATCAACTGTTCATAAAACTAGCAACTTCTTGCTGGTTTTGCGTTTTCGCACTTTCTTGCATATTTCGCTCATTGGGAGTAAATATTGGCTTACTCTCCGAAATTTGGTTACTGGCAAGTTGCTGGATATTTTTTGCTGGAGAATACGAAAACACAACTAATATTTAACCAAAACTTACAAGTTTTTGCGTTCGCGTACGCAAAAAACTTGCAAAGTAGGGGAAATTGAGAGAGCAAAGTGACATTTCATTTTGAGGGGAAGCTGCTGGTTTCTGCTGGAAAAATTTTTGCCAACAGCAATTTGCCAACAGGAAAACAGCTGATCAAAAACAGCTGGTTGGCATTTACGCAAATCACAAAATTGAATTTGATGGTTTGGAAGGAAACACCGATATAGCTAAGGGAGCCAAGATGGCGGATTAGAGCGAGAACGCTGTCAATATCCAACACCTTGTATTATTCCACCATGGAGCAAACCTTTAATTATTGAATCATGACGCATCTCAACGTTTTTATTTGTGTATGGCCAAGGCACATAAATACAGGTAGAAGCCAAAATGACGTTGCTCTCATGAGAACCAAACCTTTAAGCTGATGTCACATAAAACTTTTGCTTCGCTTTACGTGACAGATTCGCTTTGACAGATAAGATGAATTGTATGAAAATGCACAAAGCATGCCACATAAATCGTTGAAGCGGCAGCGCGAAGCGAAAAGATGGTCAACTCCCATCTTTTTGCGCGCTTTGGCCATCAGCCGGTTTAATATTTATTTTGTTTCGTCCAAATTCGGGGTTTCATGCAGAAACATAAAACTTAATTACATTGCTGATAATTTTAAATCAAAATAATTAAAATCTACAGCAACTTTGATGAGTAAAAAAGCGGTACAACATTGTTTTCTTGGCGTTCATTGTGGCATACCTTTTGCGTCTGGCGCTTTGCTGGCAAAGTTATAAATGTCACGCAAAGCTACAAAGTTTTATCTGGCATCAGCTTTAAACTTCAACTTGATTTTATTTTATTTCCTATATTTCGTTACGCTTTGAATGTCAT
>NW_016165789.1:3395-13434 GCF_001687245.7 Rhagoletis zephyria | reverse complement strand
GTGTTTCCCTCTTGAAAAAACTACATTTTATCGCCTTTAAAAAAGTACTAAACTACCTCATTCCCTATTCCAAAACTGATTTGCAATCACTGAACAATTCTTTGACATTTACTCTATTCTTATCGTTGGCAACTGAAAATTAAATTAGAAATTTCAACATTAATTCGGCAAAAAAACATCGGTTTAGAGTAGAGAGATTTGTAGTTATTTTGGTCGGTGCTTCCTTCCGCTGCAATTCCGTCTGTGGTTCACTGCCACTGGCCTTGCTTTTTCAACGATATAACTGTTTTCTTGGTAAGTTTAGATGGAAGATTTAAACAAGAACTACGTATTTAACTATGCATCTATTCCCCAGTGATTTTTGCTGCTGCAATCCCGTCTGTGGTTCACTGCCACAGGTTAATATATCGGTCTTGAGTTGGTAAGGTTTTTAAAACATCCGCAGCTTCCTTTAAAGCATCGCTGCTAATTGCTGAGAGGACCAGATTATATTTACCGACATAAGATGTGGTCTTGTACGACTGAAAGGTGCAGCGTCATCCATTGGGTCACTTTTCTGTAAAACTTTTGCATGTTATGAAATGAATACGATTTATGAATTCCAATCAGATTTTATAAAAAATACGGTTTTTCTAAATACCTAAACTTCTGCGGTCCATTTTGAGCAAGGGAATTTTTCATCATACAGGTAGTCACGCTGCGAATTTGAACGAAATCTGTTAATAAATACGACTTTTATAAGTAATTCTACTCCAGCGCCATCAGCGTGTTTTCTAGTAGCCTATAATAGGACCATATATGCAAGGTATATCCTCCGACAATTTGACTGGGCTCTATTGAGTGGTTTTTGAGTTTAGTCCGAAAAACGGAAATGGCTATCATTTTATGTATGTAATCTTCCTTGTCCTGAGTTTCCCCCGAAAAAAAATTCACGCGAAAATTTTGATTCCCCCCATAGCAAGTACATAGAAACCAAAAGCGAAAACTGAACCGGTTCAGGGAAGATGAAACTCATGATAAGGTTTAATATGTTTCGAATAAATAAAAAAAATCATCATGAAAGTAATAAATAGACTGCGGATTTTTATGCAAAATACGATGCCTAGAAATATGTTACACATAACTATAAGCAAAGTGTATAAACTTCTATACATTTTGTTTATACAAATTTATAGACTTTGCTTATAGTTATGTGGTACATATTTCTAGGCTTCGTATTTTGCATAAAAATCCGCAGTCTAGTAATAAACGTTTCGAATGTGTATTAACCAAATAGGTTCATAAATACTTTCACATACTGCTTTAATAAATATCTCGACTCCAGCACCACCTAGCGGGTCCGTTTTTCGCAAGTGCTTTTTTCATCATGCTTACGAAATCGGTTCATAAATTCAACTTTTATAAATAACTCGCCTCCCGCGCCACCTAGCGGTTCCGTTTTTGGTAAACGTATTTTTGTATAAATAACTCGACTCCAGCGCCACCTACCGAGTTTTCTGGTAGGCTATAATACCATATACGCAAGACATAACCTCTGAAAATTTGACTGAAATCTTTGCAGTAGTTTTTGAGTTAACTCCGAACAACGAAAACGGCTATTATTTTTTATAAAAGAAGATATCCATGTAAAAATATCAATAAAAAATTGAACTAAAAAGCTCAAAATTGTTATGGAACTATGTCGAATTTTCTTAACTTTTGTACAAAGATTGAAGTTTGTACTTACACGGTTTTTGATAGAAACCTATAAAAACCCCGAAAAATGCAATGGGGGGACCAAAAAAAATTCTTAAATAAATAATTGGGTATTATTATTGAAAGTCTCTTGAAGAGAACCAGATATTTCCGATCGAAAGATATTGACTTCCAAAAATTCTATACCATATCTACGAAAAGTGGTTTTTTTCCCCATATAAAAATACATTGAAAACTTTGAGCGCTTTGAGCGACCTGTAAATATATTTTGAATTCAAAATAAAAAAATAGGGGTATATTTTTTTCGATGAGAACTATTCTAGGGGGTGAGAGCATTACAATTCCTACTTTGCTGTTTTTGGAACACCCTAATGTACATACATACATACATGATAAAAACATAGCAAGGTAGAACCGTTCTCTCATTTTGTCGGCCATGATTTTTTTTTGAAGTTTGCCAGCATTTTAAAATCATATAAAATTGAAAATAAAAAATTGAAATTGTTCGAAATTGTTGTTGCTTGAGATTGAAAATGAAAATGTGTGTGTGAGTTTGTGAGTAAATTTAAAAATTAAAATGTTTGGAAACGTCAAGAATTTTAAAAGTAACTCTCAGCGGTTCTACCTTACTATATTTTTATCATGCATACATATATGGATGTGTGTGCACCTATTTATTAATATCCATTGCAAAATTTTATACAGACAAGACTAAAAAGTAGAAGAAAAAGTAAAATAAAGCATTTTAACATACCACGCTTTTATAAATGGACTAAAAAGTAGAAAATAATATTTCTTAGTCCCACAGAATTGTTTTGTTTACTTTTGATTTTGAAATTTTAGCAGAAGTCATTATAAACAATCTATGAGATTGAAAATGAAAAGTGCGGGTCGCTCTTGAATTGATATGAAAGGCAATATATGTATGTATCAGGGTTGTTGCGAATATTCGCATTCGCATTCGCAACCGCGGAACTTCCGCATAAATTTTAACATTCGCATTCGCAGTAATCAATGCAGAGCTTTTGCCAATGCGAATATTGTGCAAGTGCACTGATAAAACGTATATCTGGCAAACAAAAAATTTTAGCCAAAATTTTGTTGCCTGTGGAGATGCTACATGAGACTGTTCTCTACGTCCACCTTCTTTCGTAATTTAAAGCCTAAGAGTAAGATAATAGTAGGTATTTCCAGGGGAAATATTCAACGGCTGGCTATAAAGAGAGTCGACTATTTGCGCGCTAAAAGGTCTTTTGAAAAAACTAGATGCATCGCTAGTTTTTTTTCTACTTTTTCATAGAATAGTGTAATTATTTGTTTCTCATAAAACTTATTATTCTTAAGTTCCGTGTTTCCTTTTATTAGTCTTCCAGCTCGAAAACAAAAACATTTATTTTAATTTTGTGTAAATTGTCAAAATTAGCACGCATCGAAATTATGATGAAATGATATGTAAATAAGTCGACAGCCAAGATCACAAATTTAAAAAGAATTAATTCAAGGTGAATTTTATATCTATTGAGGATTTGGACTTGGCATGTAATATATCGTTAGTATAGTATGGAAAGGGCTTAACTCACATCGTCGCTGGAATACAAAAAGCCGTAACTAACTAAAATCCAAAATTAACTTTTTGATGGATTATGATGCATTTCATTGTATCATAAGTCCCCACCAGAGAACAGCTTTGAGTATGATCGAGCCTTTTTGATCACACTCACTAAAAATCAAGCACAAGCGAACGCCACACTCGGCTACTATGTGTTCGATCGAGATGCATACCCGACAGCTGCTTTGGTTACGAACGAGTCTGTTCGATCACCCTCGCTATAAATTGAGCACAAGCGAACACCACACTCGGACACCCGCAGCTAACCCGAAAATTTGTGTAACAATGAAACGGACACCCGAACATTGCGATAAAATGCAGGACAACAAAGAAATTTACGCTGAAGGTAACTGGCGCCAATATGTTCCCACAAAGCATACGAAAATGTTGTTGCTTTGTGCTTGTGCATACGCAATGAAAAAATTAGAAGCGAAGTAGACAAAAATGTTTTTGCATCTATTTCGTATAGTTTCGCGTGGAAAGCTGTGTGTGTATATATTAGAACACAGCCTAAAACTATGTAGGTACATAAGTACTTTTACAAAAAATAAATGTGCACCGAGTGTATAGGGCTTGGGCATTGCCGATCTACACACATTTATACCTAAATGGATGTAGGCGTCGTGATGCCGCATTTTGTATGAGCAAAAATATAAGAAATGGTTAAATGTACACTTAAACAAACTACCGAAAAATTCAACCTTCTCTTTACCCTCTACGCACAAAAACTAAGAACACCGCGATGAGAAGGCAACATTTTTTGTAGAAACAAAAACGTCATAAGCCAATCAAGAAAATTTTGTGCACACTCGGGTTGAAACTCGAACACCCGGGTATATTGAGCTGCAAAGCACCCGAACCCAATCAAGTATGTATGAAAAGCAATCGGGTGTTGTGGCCAACATGTTCGTCTTGAGCTCAGTCGATAACGAACAATACTTCTGCTCGTATACAGAGAACGATGCAAAACGGGTTTTGTTAGATGATCGAGTGTACACGAAAATCATGCACCCGCTGCAGATGTCTGGTCCCCACATCGTTTTAGGCAATACAAAAATTTAGTCAGCTGTGGTTTTTTGCATTTCAGCGACAATGTGAAACACGCCCTTTTAAATTAGTATTAACGATACATATGTTGAAAATTTGCGTTCATTCGCCTCAAAAATTATATCAAAACACAGTGGGCGTATGGAATGGAACAACAAAACGGATTTGATGGCTTATGGTACCGACAGCGGTGAGTAATTAATTGTGACTGCCTTCAACTAGGAAAAGCCGAGCTCAGCTAACTAATAATAAAAAAAAACTAATTACAAGGTATTCATTACAGGCGAACTTTTCCAAGAAGTCAACTGGGAACTAAGCAAATCTGAGACCTTAATCGTCCGTGATTCCATACTTCAAATTATTATAAAAACGGGGTACCCTTTTAACAAAATAACAAGATTTTAAGCTAATTCTGCTGGGCAGCCCCGACTTTCAGAATTTTCTTCGAAATTTTCATTCCTATAAAATAAAAATTTATTTGCCATATCCACCTATTCTCAACCTAATAAGCGCACATTTTTTAAACCAGTCACAGAAGACAGGATTAAAAATGAATTACAAAAACTAAAATCGAAAAACGCTGATGACTCTCTAAATTCTGAAACAACTGAAATAATTGGTGCTCCAAATTGGAACATAGCGGTGTTTAAACAACGATCATGATGCTAGATTGTGAAGATGAAAGTCAGGAGGATACATCCGACATTTTATTGAAAATTACTAACTTTTCCATTTTTTATTTACCTAAATCACCTAATGTACTCACCACAACAATTATTTCTTAAAAATATTTGACATCCGCATTCGCATGCGCATCCGCGGATGTTAACTTTTAAAGATCCGCATCCGCATTCGCATCCGCGGATGTCTAAAATCCACATTTGCAACATCCCTAGTATGTATGTACATATGTGGGTATATGAATAACGATCGCTTAAAATCGAACTCAGATTTGTACTTGCGCTGTAGAAATTTTAGGTCTATGTTATGTAGTTTGACTATTGTCAATTAAATCTAGTTCCTTGTATTGCATGCGCTCCAAGTTTTTCATTTTCAATCTCATAAATTGTTTATAATGACTTTTGCTAAAATTGCAAAGTCAAAATGTATCAAAATTAGGTCTATGGGACTCAGAAATATTATTTTCCACTTTTTAGTCCATTTATAAAAGCGTGGTATATTAAAAGGTTTTTTTATCTTATTTATTTGCAATATAAATTACAGAACTTAAGTATCTTCAAACACTTTCGATTGGCTTCCATTTTTTTGCTTTGCGTTATATTAAACGGTAACAACAAAACTCAGCGTTTGATTTGAAGAAAAAGCCGCACATAATGCACAGGGTGTTACATATACGTGTATAACTAAAAGAAATTATCTGTAATCAAAGAAGGCCCACTTATTGCTAAGGTTTACGATTCAAATTGAGTTTCTAGTCAAAACAACTAATGAAAAAGCATACATACCCTGCAGGTAAACCGCGGACTAGTGAATCAAATTTCTAGTTCCGTACTAGGTCTTTATCGCCAAAAAGGAACTAGGCCGATATGAACTAGATCCCCACCAGTCCAAAATCGGCGAAAAGTGGTACTTTTAAAATACAAATTTTTTCAGTTTTTTTCACTAGAAATCGATATGTAAAGTGACGAATTTAGAAATGGTTCGGAACTATAGAAAAAGGGATGCAGAACAAACTAGATCTTATTTGTCGAATTTAGAACAAGTTCGGAACTATCGAATAAGGAATGTAGCGGGGGGCTTGTTTACTTTACATAGATATGTGTTCGGCGGCTTTTTCGTTCAAATACGCTTCTATTCTGTGCTTCGCAGATGCTATTTCATAGTTTGGTAATACAAAACAAAGCTTTGTGTTAACATATTAACATCTGGGGGCCGTCTGGAATCTAACCAATAATAGCGAGCACCTCTGCAAAGTCAGCTACAGCCAAAGGTATGTAAACGTACATTTCTTACAATCATTCAAACAAATTTAATTTCAAATTTGAAAAAATTTTTCTTTGTAAATAATGTAAAATCGCGCACGGAAGAACCGAAAAGATTGAAAAATCATGATACCTTTTTCTTTCATCTGTCGATTTTAGAACTGGTTCGGAACTATAGAATTTAGGACTAGTTCGGAACTATCGAAAAAGGGATGCAGCGGGGGGCAATTGACACTTCCTAGGACAGCGCCATGTTAAATTCGCCAGTTGCTTGCATGCAAAAGAGATTTATGGCGAACCAGTACTGGGTCTAAATGTACTAGAAGCGCCCCAGTTCAGAACTAGAGATTTTCCCCACAGGGTATACCTTTTCATACTTTTTTTTCAAAGAAGTACGCTGGTCATTTGACCGTTTGCATAACAGCATGTTGGTCGAGGAGAGTAAGAATGGAAAAAATGAGAGAAAAGTGCCGTGACCAGGGATCCTATGATCGTTTGCGTAACATCGCCCTTAAAGCTCAAACAGTCAACGACGTAACATAGACGTAGGTTGACGCAGACACGATCTACCTTTTGGGATTTGCGTGTTAACGAAAACTCACCACCGCATGGCGGTGACGTTGCCGTTGCTTCTCTCTCTCTCTATCAACAGTAAATATGATATGCTGCTACGTACGTCAACCTACGTTTACGTCGTTGACTAACTGCGCTTTTAACGTTAACGCCAAAATAGTCATTCCTTAACAAAAGCGGCAACGTTCAAATAACAAACGTCAAATGTTCAAATAACAGCAACAGCGAGTTGTATGTTTGTGTGTACGAAATAAGAAAATGACAGTTTCGTCGTTATCTGCATCTTAAATGATCGAATGTTACCTTTTTTCGTTTTATTTAAGAATTTGTCCGTGCTATACACTAATGATTTAAAATTTAAGAGTACACGTTATTAAAGCTGCGAGAAGCTTATGCAAAAACATTTCGTCGTTTAAAGTGCAAAACCGCGTATCAACAAAATGCAAAACCGCGTATCAGCAAAATGCAAAACCGCGTATGTGAAGTTGTAGAAATTATTTTCTAGAGCGTAAAAACACTCGTATTTCAAAATGGTTCCCTTTTTTCTGGCTAGTATATTTCAGGACGAATGGATAAGGATTGAGCCAAGAGCTTGTGTGAGCAAATCCAATTTTTGGCAGCCAATGTCAGTTACGCGGTTGTGCAGAATGAAGATACGCGGTTTTGTACTTTAAACGACGATTTGCTAATGATGTACAAAATTTGTACGATAAGTTTTAGCAGAATACAACCAAAACTATCGATAGTGGCGATATTACCATCTGTAGTTTTCCACCTCTACACCGCAGACAGACATGCATGACACATAAACGGGTCATGGGTATATCAAGAATATATTTGACGAATTAGAAATAACGTGGTAGGAATATCAAAATTCTTTCATCCTGTGAAACAGCAGGCACTCTCGGCAAACCTTGCAATACTTGCACATATCTTACAAGTGGGACGCGAAGCAAGCAGGGCGTTTGCTAGTATTAAATTATTTAGGAAAATGCTTTTTCATAAAAATTGCACAGGCTTACAAACAAAAAAAGTTTCTGCATATTGAACCAAACCTCTATATATATCCCTTTGTTATTCGACGCGCTGAATGCGAATTCGAGGTCAGTTAGCCCCCATCTTGTCAGGTTCAAGGTTATTTGAAGGTCAAGCAGGAAAAAATTCATTGAATAAACCTGTATCCCAGGTCCGTTAACCTCCATAATGCCGGGTTCGTGGTCATTGGAGGGTCAAATAGGACACAAAATTTATTCAATAAAAATAAAAGAAATATTTTTGTTTTTTTTGTCGCTGAATCCGAATATTCTTCAAAATCATCTAGATGTCATGCCAAGGTCATTCCAAGAACAAATTCAGAAGAATTGTATTGATTTTTTAGGTTTATTCAACGAATTTGTCCCTACTTGACCTTCAAATGACCTCGAACCTGACGTGATGGAGGGCAACAGATCTCGGATTCGCATTCAGGGCGTCGAATAACATACGGATATAGAGGTTTGGTTCAATATACAGAAAGTTTTTTTTTTTTGTTAACCAGTGTTATTAGTTTTGTTCTATATTGATACCTAAAAAACTGATACATGTTGATCCATTTCCACCCAGTAGGAAAAGTAGTTATACATTACATGCGTGATAAATAATACAATGTATTTCTTATGAGTTATCGATTATACTACTGCTAACTAACATTTCCAATTGGCGTCAGTTAGCACAGAAGAGAAATGACTGGTGTGCTGTTTTGGACTCGGCCAAAATCGCTTAGGCGGTTACAGCGCCAATAAAGAAGAAGAAGAACTATATAATCAGCATTCTAATGTGTTCAAAAAGTTCCAAAAATTGTATATTGAAACATATTCATTTCTCGATACTAGGTAATGCAAAATTGAATACCCCACTTTTCTTAGGACATCGCCCTGGGGGAAAAATGTATTTTCGAATGTGAAAAGGGTTGTTTTACTGATTATTCTTTAGATTACTATACGTTACATTTTCCTACTGGGTAGTCTCTGCTGTGCTATAATTTTTCACGAGTCACACTGTATGCCACCATGTACATAATATAAAAAAATGTTGGAAATTGTTGTGCTACGATGAAACATCTAAATAAATACAGATAGAAAATATACATCAACCACACTCCAAATACAACAAAATTACCAAGTAGCGAGAAAATCTTAAGTTTCAAAGTTCCCGACCAGAACGAAGTCGGTTTTGTTCAAAAATATTGCACATACAACTGATGTCAACAGTACTTGCGATGAAGAAATTTTACTTTACGGTCCTCAGGTCAACGTTGTCCATATCTGAAAGTCTATTCCATTTGCTTAAATTTTTATCAGGTTCCAGAAATTAATATCAATTTTATTAAATTCAATTTTGTCATATTAAATACAAGTGTTTGTAAGAATTCCTCCATCAGTGCTGCTAACCCAAAAATCACATATCTCCTCTTCTTTTTCAGTCTTTCCGAAAATTCAGTTGTTGCGCTGCTGCCTATCGGGGTTTGCGGCGCTTATGGGAAATGGAAACAAAAGGATTAAACTTTCGCAACAATGCTGTTAAAAACAATAAACAAAAGTTGTTATTATGAAAATTGTTAACTGCTAAACAACAAAAAGCTTTAGCGCCAGCAGGATGGAATACATTTACAGGAAAGCAGGCAGACTTCAGTTGCTAAATGCTCTTAGCTTAACGGTAGCAGCAGCAGCTTCTTTGGTAAGCCGCAAAATCACTGTACAGGAAGCACTTGAAGTTGTTAATTTGTATGTAGTCAGTTGAGAGCAACTGCAATAATATGAATAACAACATAAAGTTTTTAGAGGCACACTGTAGCAGTTGGCAACAATTGAAGCTGTTGGCCGCTTTAGTGTAGAATTGCTTGCTTTTTCCATTTTTGTGGTAAGTGATATTATTTGGATTGCTTTTGAAGGATTTATGTGGCAAATTAATTGTTGCCTTTGTCTTACTCCGTTCGAGAAGGAGCTCTACATTTGAGGCAGGTTGCTTTTGTGTTTGTTTTGCTTGAAGTCCGGCTGTAGCTTAGATGGTTGGTTGGCCAAAAATTTTGCTAAAGTATTATTTACTATAGCCAGCTAATGCTGAGGATTATGTGGGCTAAGGTATAAACATTCTAGACTTATTGTATGTATACATATACGTATTCTAAGCCATA
>NW_016165789.1:273-1561 GCF_001687245.7 Rhagoletis zephyria | reverse complement strand
AAAAAAAAAAAAAATACTGGAATCGGTGCTATACTGACTAATCAGTTTAGTTGCATTTGGCGCTGAAACGATTACAGCAAGTGTTTCTTTTTCCACTGTAATGAATTCTTTAAGTGTACATAGCATTTTCCATTTTTTTTATAAAAAATTACTTAATATGCACTCCACTGGTTTTTAAATACTTAAACTATGTCGGAAATTTAATTAGGGGTAGAGCAGATAGTATTCCCCAAATGTATTTCAAGTAGTTTATGTTAAGCTTTACTTTTAACACTGCTTTGTTATAAGCTGATGGTTTTTCCTCAATTTCGTATATTTTATGTGTCAAAAGAATTGTGGCAATTTAAAGTTTTATAACCATAACTTCAGCGGTTCAATTGGCAGGTAATTCATAAACCCTGATTGCCAAAGCCTCGTAATATTAATAAACATTTTGTCGGTGGCTTTATTTGCGGCTGTGAATGTGAAATGTGGTTTATGATGCAATGCATGCTGAGCGGTGAACAACTTCATTGTGTAGCCATAAATTTCATGCAACCGCACATACATACAAAGGATAATAAAGTTCACTAACATCCAACATAAGGTAATGTTGTCTATACGTACTTATGTATAAATATCTATAGGTAGTTTGGTTCTCATGTTGCAGCAACAAGTTGCACTGTCGCACACGATTTGTGTTATGGAGTAAAGCTGCCGATAAACCTCTGGCCACACCTGCAATGCGGGCGTGTAAAAAAATGTGAACAAAAAATTAAGATCTGGCAAGCGAGCCGAGGTGATGGCTGCAGATTGGTCATGTTCAAGTGATAAAAAACTGTGCAACAATTTTTATGACCTAAAATTCTCTGCGCACTCGAGAAGAACAAAGCAGCCTACGTAATTTTTAATTAAATCTGGAGAGCAAGTACAATATATTGTGCCTCGACATAGTTCCACAGCTGCTGTTGTTGCACCAAACACAATTAACTACATTTCATTTAAGCCAACTGCTAATCAAATTGCGAATCTGCGAAGTGATTTTCAATAATTCTTAGCGCTTCGGTTACTGCATATCCTCGCCCCATATGTATGTACCTGATACGCCCATTTACTCTCATTCCCATGCCCAATCACCTTAGCTGCAGAAAATAGAAGCCGGAGCAGCTACCAAACATTGATCGTCATGTAGCACAATGTGGCATGTTGCATGCGTCGGCTTAATCGTCGAGTTAACGAAATTACAACCGGCTGTTGCAGCGCTGTATAGATGAATTCCCTTTCTCTAAATATTTTTTTTTTTTTTTTT
>NW_016165789.1:0-198 GCF_001687245.7 Rhagoletis zephyria | reverse complement strand
TTTTTTTTTTTTTGTTTAAGCCAACCTTTTGCGCTGTGCGTCTGGTAGTCACTTTTTTCGCATGCATTACTAAACTTGTCGAATGTTGGAATTAAATTTATGGGAAAAGTGCGATACGCAAGAAATTAGAACTACCTCAAGAATTGTATAGAACTGAAGATGATGTGCTTATATAGAAGATATGTACATACCCTGCAG
>NW_016165788.1:16286-26359 GCF_001687245.7 Rhagoletis zephyria | reverse complement strand
GTTTTAAACGGTTACGGTTACGGTTTGGGTTTCGGTTTCATTCCTTGGTATGTACAGACATCGGCCTCTTACAATTTTATTATATGTAGATATAGATTAGATTTATTTGAAATTTTTAAATTGGAATAAGTGTACATAAATAGACATGTACATTAGAGTGGTCCAAAATAATAAAGTCGGAATTTTAATGCCGCCACCCCCTAGGATTGTTCTGAACCGAAAATAAATATACCCCTATTTTTTATTTTGAAATCAAAAAATATTTAGGGAGTGCTCACAACGCTCAAACTTTTCCATGTATTTTGTATGGGGGAAAAAACAAATTTTCGTAAAAATGGCATAAAATTCTTGAGAATCAATATTTTTCAATCGTAAAACTGTGGTTCTCTTCAGGAGACTTCAAATATTGATATCCAATTGTTTATTTAACCAGTTTTTATGATTAAAACTTTTTTATTGGTCCCCCCATTGCATTTTCAAGGACCCATAAAATATAGTCACCATGGAAAAATTGTTAAAGGAACAATTGGGTATTATTACCGGGAATCTCCTGAAGATAAGCAAAGTTTTCCGATCGAAAAATATTGATTTTCAAGAATTCTACACTATTTCTACAACAAGTTGTTTTTTCCCCATATAAAATACATTGAAAACTTTGAGCGCTTTGAGCACACCCTAATTTTTTTTTATTTCCAAATAAAAAAATAGGGGTATAATTTTTTTTGGTATAGAACAATCCTAGGGGCTGACGGCATTAAAAATGCGACCTTATTTTTTACATATGTACATTTTTGGACCACTTTAATGTACATACATATGCAATAAATTATTTTATTCGAATGGCGTCTATATTGAAATTACATAAAATAATAAAAGAAAACCCTACGAACGCGACAATTCTGCGTGGAAAAGACTGAACTTTCAAGTAACATGGCAAATAATTACGTAAATTATAAAATATATGTATATATGTACATAAATTTTAATTTAAGAATAATCAGAATCAATGACCGATCATGCGTTAAAAGAAAATTACTTAGTTTGACCATCGATATTCGCAGCAATTATATGTATGGAAATGCACACACATATATGTATGTATGTATGTATGTATGTACATATTTGTACGAGCATAAAAGCTGTGACAGACGGCAAAGCTTATGCATATCGTCGTTTAAAGTACAAAACCGCGTATCGTCATTCTGCAAAACCGCGTAACAGACATTGGCTGCCAAAAATTGGATTTGCTCACATCTGAGCATTGAGCTCTTGGCTCAAGCCTTATCCATTCGTCCTGAAATATATTAGCCAGAAATGCGATTGCTTTATAAAAAAGAGAACCATTTTGAAATATGGGAGTTTTTACACTCTAGAAAATGATTTCTAAAACTTCACATACGCGGTTCTGCATTTTGCTGATACGCGGTTTTGCACTTTAAACGACGATATACTAATCTGGCACACATATGCGCATAATACATTTACCGTTACAGACGAAGTAATGCGGATAAGCGAGCCGCAAGGTCGTGGGTTCCAGTCCCACGGCCACTAGAATTTTCATTTATTTCGTTTTCATTCTTTCTTTTATAAGTTCCTTTTTTTGTTGCATTGCTTTCAGTTTTAGCTCCAAAAATTTAAATTAACTAATGGTAAAATAAAAAATGTGATATAAAATAAAGCAAATGAAAATAAAATAAAGTAAAATATATAAATATATAAATCAAATAAAATAAAAAAAAACTCAATTTAAATAGTAGTAAATATAAATTTTTTTTTTTTTGCAATCGCTCCAACCGAGGATCAAACCTGGCAGCTACAGGCTTGAAGCCCGCAACTATCACCTGCTTTGTTTGCTTACTTGTACAAAAGACAACAGCAGGTCGTTTTTACCAGTGTTGTCATTCGAGTTAATTCCCAAAAATTTCGTGCATTTGTCCGGCTGCTTATGTGCATTTTGCAGAAGAGGAAAATGCACGAGTCAAAGAAAATGAAGGCTGTTTATGCAAGTAATCGAGCCCGTTTGTCAACCGTATAAGTTGACACGCAATGAAAATACAAAGGCATACATACATAAAATCACATAGCAGTGCAAGCACTCCGGCCGGCTATTGCGTGGGTCACGGCGCTTCATAGAACTTTTCACCCTTGCCCTTCATTATTCCGGCACGAGAGATGCAGTGGGTGTGTAGCCAAGCCACAGTCAAAGTATGCTAAGTAAACGCCGAAAGCTCCGCCCAACAAAGGCCGGAGAAACCTTGATGAGCATTGCAATTGAAAAAAAAAACTTATTTGGTAATTTTCTTAATACGTCCATTGTTTTATAGTTTTTTCTTCGAAGAAACTGATTGGAGTTTTCTGTATTTACACTAACTCTTAGTGCTGCCGCTGTCTAAAGCACTATATGTATGTATCTGCATACATACGTATATGTACATTAGACTGCATCACTCCCCATACAAAAAAAAAGCGGTACTATTTTTCCATTGGAATTATAAAATCTACTATATTTTAAGACGTCCACCAAAATATTTTGGAAAAATATTAAGATTTAAATGAGCTGGACCGATTTGAAAATACCTCCAAAAATGTTTTTTTTTTTTAATAAAAATAGTTTCTTAAAGTTTTTTTTTTGAAAAAATACCCTCAAATGACACAATGGTTTAAGCTTAAAATATTTGCATTAAAATATAAAAAAAAAAATAAAAAAAAATTTAACGGAATCATAATGATGATGCTGTTTTTAACATTTTTCAAAGATTGGTATAAGAAAAACTTAAACACCTGAACTTAAACTCTTCCAATTTAGACTTAAGAGGTATCATTGGAAAGGTATTCTCACCCTTTTCATTTATTTGCGAATAAACTTATTCAAAGGATGGAAGAGAAAGGTAGGAGAAACGAACCTCATTCAAAGTTGAATTAAGATGTTTTGGTATTCGAAAAAAATATGGGACACGAATGACGTTTTTTTTTGGCCAGGAATAAAAACGGTGTGAAAATACCTTACTACTGAGATCCCATAAGTCTAAATCAGAACATTTTTGGCCCAGTTATTCAAGTTTTTCGAAAATCAATATTTGAAAAAAGTAAAAAAAAACAGCATCAAATATCATTCTTACGATTCCGTTGAAAAGATTTTTAAATACTTTTATGCAGATTTTTTAAGCTTATTCTAATTTGTCATCTGAGGGGACTTTTATCAAAAAGTTCTTTAAGAAACTATTTTTATTCATAAAAAACTTCATTTTTGGAGGTATTTTCAAATCTTAATATTTTTACGAAATATTTTGGTGGACGTCTTAAAATATAATAAATTTAGTAATCCCGTTGGAAAACCCGCAATTTTTTTGGTGATGCAGTCTAATGTACATACATATGTATCTATGATGTGAATCTATCAAAACCGTCTGGGCTGAGCACCCATTATAAAAGCGTAAAACAATCATGATTTAGGTAGCACTTGAAGTTGTCAAGCGGACGGAGTAAACTCTTTCATTAGTCTACTGCACCTAATCGATCCAAAGCTTAAAGGATTTAAAAAAAGCAAAATACATTATGAATAATATAATACAACTGGAAAAGGGATCGTTCGCTGCAGTGTTCTTCATAAGCTTAATAGTGATAAGCGCAGTCGAAGCCGCGCCGCATCCCAAGCAAACACAACACGATATTCGACGTGGAGATTCTTATGATTTGGAAAACGAATCCAGCGCCGATAGTGAGAAGTACGATTTGCAAGGCTCTTCCTCTATCGGTTACGGGTACTATTCGTATCCATACTTGGGGAGTGGTTTTTACGGCGGACATTATCCGTACTATGGAGGTATCTATGGATTAGGTGAGTCGCATCTTTGTTTATTTTCGGATTTGCGCTGACTTTAATGAAATTTATTTATTTTTATTACATTACATTTATGACCTAAATAAAAACATATTTATGTATATATCTGTGGTGTTAAGTAAAAAAAGATGAGACCATTTTCAAAATGTTTAGTTTTGTTTAATATGTGCTTAGATGTTTAAAATTATTAGGCACGATTGCAAAGTACCAGCGATAGATTTTAAATATTTGATGCAAAATGCAAGTGGCACTCTTTTGGGAAGTTTAATCGAGCTGCATATATGTATGTACATAATTTATATATTTCTCGTATATTTTGACATCACAGATATCTACATATGTACGTATGTATGTTCAGTGTAACCTCTCCTACGATGACTTAATAGATGGACACTTCTTTTACAAGGTCTTCGGACATTTTCCTATACCAAGCCTTAGGTTTAGTTTCCGGGCATATTAGCCTCTCTTAAGCGGACTCCCCTCTTGGTTGGACGCGAACAGACATTTGTTTACGATTTCTCTACATAACGAAGTCAAACAAAACGATCTCTTGAGTGGACGCGAACTCCTTTTAGGCGGACAAAGTAAGAGCACGAAGAAAGGATCGCTGAATGGCTTATTCGAATTCTTCGCTTGTATAAATAAAACACTGAGCACTTTGGTTTGCAGGATTTCATTTAATGAAAATAGTGTTTGATTTCGTAGAACGGCTTTTTCGAACGAAACGCGACTGACTCCCTCCATTACGCTTTCTGCTTCGTGTCGTTCGTTATATTACAGTTGCATTTTGTTAGGTAGTATTTAGGGTGGCCTTGACAATTTGGCCTATTCTGACGACAAATCGTCCTCGATTTCATCAAAAATTGAATCGTCGATATCTAACTCAGGGTTCGCGCTGCACCACGGCTTTATTTTCTCGGCGGCGTACACGGAACAGAATTTCTTTGCCATTACCTGATAACCGCGGATATCTTCGAGGAGATAACGATCCTTGCTTAATACTTTTTGAATAATATAGAGGCCACGGTATTTAACGGCTTTAATTTTCGAGAATCTACAGATGCTGGTTCATCTTCGATGACTACTATGTCGTTTTCGGCGTATACTTTCGGTTTCGTGTGTTTCTTATCAAAACGCTGCTTCCACTTCTCACGTTCTTTGTTTATATTGATTGTTGCTTGTTCTCGTTTTTTAGCTGCGGTTAAAGTTGTAGTTTGGTCATCTGATATGTCATCGTGTATTGCAGCGATGAGTTGATTTTGAATCACATCTCGAAGGTTAAAGTCGAATACTAACTCGTTTGGGCTGAAGCTAGCCGTAGAGTTTTTCTGGGAATTTATAGTCCACTGGAGATCGCTAAGCGTTAGATCCCAGTCTTAAGGATCTTCGCTCGTTGTTCGGATAAAAGTGAGTATGGTCTGGTTAGTGCACTCCACTTGGCCATTTGCTCTGGGGGTGCGTATGGCGGTTTTGATATGTTGGACGATCCAAATGCTTTGGATATGAATGATGTACCCCTGTCGAAAACGATTTGTGTCGGAAGTCCAAAGTAGCTGGACATTTCGTTGATGCATTTTGTTAGGTAGTATTTAGGGTGGCCTTGACACACGCTCGTTAGAAACTCACATACTAAATGACTAAAAGACTCCCGAATAAAATGTAATGTTTTTCCATGTAAACATTTCGTTCGGTTTGCTCTGTCCTTTTTTGTTTTAACGATCTAACATAGAAGTCTTTTATTCAAATTCAATAATTCTAAAATAAGCAACAAAAGTTTGCTCACGATGAGTGTCTGGCTACGGGAGGTTTCACTGTATATAGGTATGTACATCTAATAAAGTAATTGTTTTCTCTAGGTTATCCCTATTATGGTGGTTACTACGGCGGCTATCACGGCTTTCACGGTCATTACTGGTAAAAAATATTGCAAGGAAATGCATTTGTATGTACATTATATCGTTTAAAATATTTAGTATAAAAAGTATACAATATTTAAAAATATGTAAGTAAGTTCAAAGATACTGTAACTATACATGTAATGCGTAATATATTTTTTAAATAAGCTTTATAAGTTTAAAAAGTTCACAATACTTACTTAAAAATAAATGAGTACAAAGGCATTGTAATAACATATGTACGTACAGATATTTTTTTAAGATTTAGGGACGTTTTATCAAGTAGCTTTTAAAATTTACCTGCCATTTAAACATAAATGTGTTTCTCAAAAAAAAACAAATTGTTTGAAAAGCAGATATATTTTAAAAGCTACTTCAGAAAACGGCGCTTAGTAATTGATTTCAATCTCAAATAAAGAAATATGCTCAGAAAAAAGTCAGCCAAATATATTTTTCTCAACACATAACCAAATCATATGTTGGGAATATTATATTTAGTCGACGTAACTAAAATCTTTTATCGGCAGTGTAAATTTAAGGTTTGACAATGATGTTGGATTTTCTTTCAGGATACAGCCTACTGGCTATTTGGCTTCATAGGCTTTGAAAGTAATTTTACAACCAACATATCTTGGGTACAAAAAAAAACTGATTATGTTATGACCAAACTTGCGCATTTGTATATCGTCGATGCTTTTGCAAAACCGCCTATCTGACGGCAATCAAATTTTACTGGAGAGCGAAAAAACTGTTACTCTTTGAAGGCACTGCCTTGAGAGAGAGTATTTTCTTTAGCTATTATGTATTTTACGCAGATGTTGTACGTCTAACAATCGTGTTAATTTCCGAAATATCTCTGACCCACACTGACGTCTCAAGTCGGTGGAAATCTTCTGCGCTATGCCATAAGCTGATATCCAGCCGATGATGAATGCCTTCGCTGCACTTTCAGCTATTACACCAGCGAGAGGTACTGCCAAAGGCCATCACGAAAACCTGTCAATACACGTGAGACAGTGTCAAACACCGTCGGACGTTGGCAGCGTTCCAACGATGTTAGTATTTATGATGAAATCGATCATCAACTTCTGCGTAACGCCCAAGTGGGTTCTTCGTATGTCCTTTGTACCTTCGCTTTTTGACACGGAATACATTCGCGAACTAATTAAACAACATCGGTATTCATTTAGGATTGTGTAGTTTATGTATTACCTTCATCCGACAGCTACTCGGTGCGTGGGAGACGTCGCAAAAAATGTTTACTAGATACCCTGGAAGCGGCATTTCTTTTAATGAAATGGAACGGTTCTCACCTGAATCAGGTAGTGTTTGGAATCGCATGTCGTTTGCTTGAGCTGCGGCCATCTTATTGAAGTTGTTGTTGTTGTTGTAGCGTCTATAACAACCCCGCCCAGGACGGTTGGTATCTCAGTCGTTGTCGTCAAGTTCCACTAACGGCAGACCTAGGAAGCGTGCAGCTTCTGTAGGGTTGGTCCACAGGGACAAAGCCGTTAGGGTTGTCGGGTTTTCCGGGCATGCGAAGAGATGTTTCGAGTCATGTGGGGTCTCTCCGCATGCCGGACACTCATTTGGCACATCCTCATTCAACCTACTCAGGTAGGAGTTTAACCTGCTGCAGTAGCCAGGGCGAAGTTGGGCTATTGTCGTTCGTGGGCTATTGTCGTTCCCGAGGCAGATGAAGCTCCGTCTCGTCTATGTCCGGGGGCGGTATGCCTAGAACAGCATTCACAGGTCTAGAGTCTACATAACTCGAAACTGACTCCCTGTAAATGCCGTTCAGGGCCAGTCGGTAAGCTGACGGGTCCAGAGGTTGCTTGATGAACCTCTGGACTTCGTCCGTCAGTTCATATAGATGCCTCCTGACGTGCCTAGGCGAGGGCTCCTCTGCAAGCAGCTGTCTGTTTGGGTGGCCACTTCTGTGGCTCCCGATCAGGAACTGCTTGCAGAGCATTATGTTGTGCTCCTTTATGGGGAGCATTTGCGCCTCGCCGTGGAGATGATGTTCGGGCGACATCAGGAGGCATCCTGTCGCTGTCCTGAGTGCGGTGCTCTGTACAGTCTTATTGAAGTCAATCGTGTCACTTTGTATGGTGTTGATTCGAGAGAGCAAGTTTGTTACACAAATACACGACCACAGGCAAAAATATGGGCTACAATTTGTCATTTTGTTTGAAATATATATATGTTT
Source organism: Rhagoletis zephyria (assembly GCF_001687245.7). Lineage (NCBI taxonomy): Eukaryota > Metazoa > Arthropoda > Insecta > Diptera > Tephritidae > Rhagoletis > Rhagoletis zephyria. The sequence goes on along the minus strand of NW_016165788.1, from coordinate 18,414 downwards.
CATCGGTGCACTTTCACAACATTCACATTCGCAAAAGCTCCGCATTGATTATTGCGAATGCGAAAGCGAATGCGAATGTTAAAATTAATGCGGAAGCTCCGCGGTTGCGAATACGAATATGCACAACAACCCTGATACATACAAACAAATGTATACGAATTCGCTTTGTCGATAAGTGTGTAACTTTTGATTACTGTTGATATTCGAACTGGAGTGAATTGTGAATCCAGTTTTGATGTTTAAAGCTGAAGATTCCACTCTAAAAATTACTCAAGACGCTGCATTGGATACGCAAAAAGAAGTAAATAAATATTCTTTCAACGAATTGACATATCCTCACCTAAGGTTGAAAAGATGCTAAGTCCGTTTTTTTGAAATCGTTCGGGTGAAACGAAAAATCGATGCATTAAAAATTAAATTTTGAAAAAAATGGACTTGGCGCCATTTCACCTTTAGGTAGCGATATATTCTTTCAGAAATGAGTTCGTCATCAGAGTCGGAGGCGGTATCAAAAACGTACAGGTAAGAAAATTTGTATGTATTACATAATTAAAATAAAAAAACTTATTTAAATATGTGTTTTATTGCAATAGTAATACATATTCAAAACAAAAACGAATCTAGTGATCGATTTTATTTTTTTATTGCGCCTTACTGCCATATTTAGCTAAACAAAAGCGTTGGGCGAAGCGGTTTCTGACGCCCAGCGTTAGCGCCGAAGTGCCATACCTAAACAAAAGCGTTAACGCTACGTCAAATGCAGAAATAACACCGACAATAAGAATAGGTTTGTTTGTGTGTAACACGAAAATGACAATTTCGCCGTTTTCTGCAGCCGACTTCAATACCTAACGCTCTGTCAAAATCGGATTTTCCAACCGCTCAACGTTGACGCCGCGTTGTTTCGGTATGCTTCATACAACGCTGACGCTTTTGTTTAGGTATGGCAGTTAATAAGGTATAATCCAGTTTCCATAAAAATCTTGTTGAATTGCTTATAAAACCACCTCTTTTAAATGTGCTTTAATTTGGAAAATTTGTACACACTGCTAGAGCATAAATACTGTAGGGAATTTTGTAGGGAAGTCTTTTTTTGAGCGTAGGGAAAAGTTGGGAGTGTGCGTACGTCTAAAACACTGGAAGAATGCCTTCCATATATGACAACCTGGTTGATTTGGTTTCTTGTTTTTCGATCTGGAGATATCCATGTAGCTTTATGGATCTTTTTATGCGGGGAACTAATACTACATATTGCCATGTTTCGGTCCTCTGAGAAGTCGATCAGCCTCACTCCGATTTCGGAGGTTTCGTCGTGGAGACTGAATTTTCAGACAGTGTAACGACCGATCGTAGCGGACAGCAGCCGAGCGGAGGTCTTCCTAGTGGGAAAGTTTAAATAGATTTAAAAATTACTTTGTTAGCGTGTAGAAAGCCGGACGGGACCCATTGATCTAGGCTAGTCTTCAGTGGCTGGGGTGGTTCTTGGCAATTCTACAAGCTATCCTCACTAATACATTTTATTATTATAGAGTCCGTACTAACATTACAAAAAAAAATAAAATTAAATCAAAAATAAAAAAATACATGGGCTGATACACTACACTAATATTGCCGGAACTCCATGGTTGGCTCTTTCAACAAACAACAACAACAACAACAAAAATGGCCAAGTCAAGATGGAAGTTGACTTTCCGGCTCGCAACCCACCCATCCATGGTTTCCTATGGCGGAATTGATATGGAAACCCCAATAGAGCACTACATTACCATCATGCCCTGCTTTACCAAGAGGAAAGTACTTCACCACTACTACTGCATCATTTCAGAAACACACAAAAAAATTGCATGAGAGAAATGTTACAACTTTTATTCATATCCGGGCTCTTATCTCCTACAACTACATCTTCATGGGTTTCGTACACGTAGTATGCCTACAAAGTTAGTTTCTTAAACCTAATTTTTTTTTTTTTCTAGAAATTTAAATTTTAGTTTTTGTTGTTTAAATTAAATGTAACTTAAATTTTAAGACAGTATTCAAAATCAAGTAGTTAAATTCAAGAGTAATTCAATTCATTTACGGGCTTAGGTACTATTAAGCTGTATTAGTCATCTATGTATGTATATCTATA
>NW_016165788.1:8335-16261 GCF_001687245.7 Rhagoletis zephyria | reverse complement strand
AGAAAAGTTGGCAGAAAATCCGCTTTTTTATCGACAAATTTTGTTCAGCGATGAGGCTCATTTCTGGTTGAATGGCTTCGTAAATAAGCAAAATTGCCGCATTTGGAGTGAAGAGCAACCAGAAGCCGTTCAAGAACTGCCCATGCATCCCGAAAAATGCACTGTTTGGTGTGGTTTGTACGCTGGTGGAATCATTGGACCGTATTTTTTCAAAGATGCTGTTGGACGCAACGTTACGGTGAATGGCGATCGCTATCGTTCGATGCTAACAAACTTTTTGTTGCCAAAAATGGAAGAACTGAACTTGGTTGACATGTGGTTTCAACAAGATGGCGCTACATGCCACACAGCTCGCGATTCTATGGCCATTTTGAGGGAAAACTTCGGAGAACAATTCATCTCAAGAAATGGACCGGTAAGTTGGCCACCAAGATCATGCGATTTGACGCCTTTAGACTATTTTTTGTGGGGCTACGTCAAGTCTAAAGTCTACAGAAATAAGCCAGCAACTATTCCAGCTTTGGAAGACAACATTTCCGAAGAAATTCGGGCTATTCCGGCCGAAATGCTCGAAAAAGTTGCCCAAAATTGGACTTTCCGAATGGACCACCTAAGACGCAGCCGCGGTCAACATTTAAATGAAATTATCTTCAAAAAGTAAATGTCATGGACCAATCTAACGTTTCAAATAAAGAACCGATGAGATTTTGCAAATTTTATGCGTTTTTTTTTTAAAAAAAGTTATCAAGCTCTTAAAAAATCACCCGTTAGAATCGCTGCGACAAGGAGTGGTCACGTGTTTTCCATACAAAAGTATGTTCGACAATTTTCTTTTATATGGAGGGCACTGCTAGTAAAAAAAAATTTGCAAAAATTAACGGGATTTTATAGCAGCTTGGAACTTGCACTTCATTATACTAGAATTAAATGGCATACAAAACTGCATACCAAAATTCTGAGTCAGAAGTTTGAAATTTTGGTGAAAATAAGCAACATTTTTCTAATTTTTGTACAAAGTTTGAAATCTGAATTTATATGGTGTTTGTTGTATACTAGCTAGACTTTTATAAAAAAATATAATAAACATTAAATAAACAAAAGACAAATGCCAAAGTCGAACAAAATATCGCAATTCTTTTATTTTATGGACCACTATATGTATGTACATACATACTTAGCATATAATTTCTTATGCATTGAGTGCAAAAAATGTATTTTAGTACAAAACGAAATGAAATTGTATGCTCTTAAATATTTCATGCTTAGCACCATATAAAAAAATGTTTTATGTAATAAACATAAATGTGATATATGTATGTACATATATTTTTACACATACATATATATGTACATACATGTGTAAGTAATGTTGCATAACAAGCCAATTAAATTAATTCAATTAATTGTTTTCTTTTGTTTTGTTAACTCCGTTAAATTAACTGATTTTATGAATTAATACATTTATTCGTAATTTTTTATAGAATCGGCATCGGCCGAAGCTTTCCCCATAAGCCGATTAATCGGCATCGGCATCGGTACCTGAAAAAAAATTGGAATCGGTCGGACTCTGTTGTTGTTGTTGTAGCGGCTACTAAGCCCCGTTCGGGGCGATTCATCCATCAACGTTGTCGTCTATTTCAGCTAGGGGGAGGCCCAGGAAGTGTGCTACTTCCAAAGGGGCTGTCCATAGGGACAGGGGCGTTAGCTGAGCGGGGTTCTCAGGGCCTGTGAAGAGGTGCCGGGAGTCATGTGGCGACTCTCCACATGCCGGGCATTGGTTGGGCACATCCTCGTTGATTCTGCTCAGGTAGCTGTTGAGCCTGCTGCAATAGCCAGAGCGAAGTTGGGCTATTGTAGTGCGGGTCTCCCGAGGCAGACAAAGTTCTGTCGGTCGGACTCTAGTTATAGCTGCTATTTCGGAAATCACCTCATCTCCTCGACAAATTTCTATACCGCGCTCACTAGAATATGAACCAGCGGCTTCGCATTGTGTGTGTTTTTTTGTCAATTTATATATTTTTAAGAATTTTAACTTGAAGGACGAGCACGCCTTTGGTATTTGTTTTTTTTTTTTGCTATTTATTGGCCTAATAAAAAATCATATTCAACAATTTTATTGAACTTGAGGCCGTTTTTTGGAAATAGAATTTTCCGGCTAAAAAAATCAGAATAGACCTGCTAGAGAAGCTTTACTTCAGCTTAAAAATTTAACTAAATAAAAATAGTCAGTATATCTACGCAATTGTGCCGCGTATAATTTATGGATGTACGTACGGTGCTATGTACTTGAATTGGTTGTAAGACGAACTTTCAATCATTAATGTAAGCGGCAGTTGAATGTTCCTGTTATTGATAAATTATACCTATACATATGTATATGTATACATAAATATGTATGGATATACATTAAATCTCCTGCTTAAACAAGTTCACGGCATAAGCGTTTTGATTAAGCTTCTATCTACATACATACATACATGCATGTACAAAACGTTTTGCAAAGCCACTACCAAGCTACGAGGGAGGGTGAATTTATCCATGGTTTTTTGAAGGAGAATAATTTTTCGGCAAAAAAATTATATTTATTTATCAACGTAATTTTCGTTGACCTGTATTAAGTTCGTACTATCAGGCAACTCATTGATTAACGCTTATGACTAAATGCCCTAGTTAGGCGAGTTTGCAGCCTAACTCTTTCGAAAAGGTACACCTTATGGGCACTGTACATTGTACACGTACAACAAACGTTTGCAAAGCTTTAATTTAAGGATATTTTTTTTTTTCGCAATAAAATGAGTTTGGCGTAATGCAATTAGCAACCGGGTATTTATACTACTTATGAAGACGGATAATTCAATGATGACTTAACACCGCAAAATTTGTTTTGGAATTTCCCAATATACATACATTTAGTAATTGAAGTTAGAACTGGGAGCGTAACTCCGTAATGCGATGCGATACAGGCATTACAAATTTCATTTTATACATTTGTCCCACAATTATTGACTCAACCTCGTATGATTGATTATTTTGCACTGCGGAAGACACCGACCTTGTAATCAAGACGAGCAGCTTAACTAAGCAACAGTTACTCCTTACTTGGTTTTCATTTGAGAAATGACCGATGTTCAGAACAGTTCCTATCTGCTTCGCGTGAAATGTAACGAATATAACGAGTTTCATTGTTGTTTCACTGGCTTCGTAAGAAATCGGCTTATTGGGGAAACGAAAACCTGATAAATTTACTGTACAAACCTATGATGAGCATACATACATATTTAGAGACAGTGTGCCCTTGTTCGTACAGTTCATGAACTTTCAAAACGTATGTATGTATATTATATAAGTACGTATGCATTAACGTAGCCCGCCAGTGAATGGAAAACAATAAAAAAATATATAATTTATTTTAGATGCCTCACACCGCTCTTAATTTTTATGATTTTAAACTTGCATACGTTTTAAGATATAATGAATAGTGACGAGAAATGAGTGCCATTTCGGATCCAGGATATAATTTACATATTGCAGCCACAACGTAATTACGTATAAAACTTATGACTAATAACTCGCTGGAGCTGTGGCCGGGCCCTGGTCAAAGCAACATCCTCAAAAAAAATATGGAAATTTGTTCAATCAGCGGTCCCCCCCCCCCCCCACAACGTAATTACGTATAAAACTTATGACTAATAACTCGCTGGAGCTGTGGCCGGGCCCTGGTCAAAGCAACATCCTCAAAAAAAATATGGAAATTTGTTCAATCAGCGGTCCCCCNGCTCCATTTATGTGACAACATCAAGACGCACACCACACCACACCACAAATTGGAGGAGCATCTCTGTCTACCACTAAATAAGCGAAAATTTGAGCGCCAAAATAATAACATCATTATCATTAATAACTCGACTTAAACAAACACGTCCCATTAATTATTTAGTTGTAGTTATTTTTTATAAAAATATAGTTTATTCTCTGAAAAAAACCCGTATTAATCAAAGCTTTTGACTTTGTACAGTACTGGAGAGAAAATTTACAAAAAACAAATTTCGAGACTTTTAATTACAATTAAACAAGTTTGTCACCCATACATACCCACCTTTGTGGACAGCTGATTAAATTAAGTGACATTTTGACCAGTTTTGATTTTTTTTGTTTAGTTTATAATTCTTTTTTTTTATAAAATTCTAGGATATTATATAGCCAGCATTATATAAAGACAAATTTCAAACTTTGTACAAAAATTATAAAAATTCAACAAACTTATAAAAGTTATAAACTTTTTATTCAGAATTTTTAGGTATGAAGCTTTATAGCACATTAAATTTTAATATAGTGCAAATTTTGCTAAAAAAATTGCGTTGATTTTTATAAATTTTTTTTTGCAGACGGTGCTATTCATTTTCTTCCATATAAAATCCATTGTCGAGCATACTTTATATGGAAGAAAACCGTCAGCTAAAAAAACTATTAAATATTATCGGTGCCTATTGCTGGTGTCGACTGGCAGTAGAATAGAAATTTGTGAATTATATTTGATTTTTCTTTTGAGCATCTTGATCGAAAAAAATGATACGAATGTTTTGCTATTGCGAATGTGTACATGGGCAGAGAGTCGAGTCTAGTATTGTTGAACTGGCTCTAAGTCTGTATAACCAGGGTGCGGACAATAACCGGCTTTTAGCTTCAGGCGCTAAACGGTTAAGTAGTATATCAAGCTACATTGATGGGCCTTCAATAAACACTGCTAAATGTTTTACAAGCAACCTAGAAATAATTTTAAATTTGTCCAGCTAAAGCGAAGGCTCGGATGTAGAATCTGAAGACATTGAAAAATATTAAATGGAAATTGTTAAGGGCTATCTTAGAGAAAAACAAGCTCATGTCGGTGAAAATCCGCTTTGGCAGGTGGAAATTTAAACTAAAATACGACCGATCTGGCCCGAAAATATTTGAGCGCTCCACCCGCCAGCGTTCCAAGCAGTGTTACCGTTTTAGCCCGTTGGTGGCTAGATTTAGCTACCACATAAGTTTACGGCCCTTGATATGCTTAATTTGTTGCACAATATGAGTCAAAGCCGTGTTTGTGGAAGATTAAGTTCACAATATTGCAGTTGTGAATTAAAAAACAAAACAATGTTTTAGCAAAATGGTAGAAAAATTATGAAATTTCGGCTCTAATCATTTCGATCTTTCCTCGACCTGATTTGTAAAGAAATAAATATTGTACCAGCATGCTGGTAAGTTGGCACCCACGTCACTGTTGACAGTTACAATTTCGAGAAGTAGAGAACGCAGAATCACTCTTGCCAACAAGTGCTACTTTGGACTGAGTAGGCAATTCAGGAGTAAAGTCCTCTCTCGACGTACGAAAACCACGCTATATAAGTCACTCATTATGCTCGTGCTGGTATATGGTGCAGAAGCATGGACAATGACAACATCCGATGAGGCGGCTCTTGGAGTATTCGAGAGAAAGATTTTGCGGAAGATTTACGGGTCTTTACGCGTTGGCGACGGCTTTACAACGACATGGATGTAATGCAGCTAATCAAAATACAGCGGCTCCGCTGGCTTGACCATGTCGTTGGAATGGACACCGACGCTCCAGCTCTGAAAGTATTCAACTCGGAACCCGCTGGTGGTAGCAGCGAAAGAGGAAGGCCCCCACTGAGATGGAAAGACCAGGTGGAGAAGGACTTGGCGTCAGTTGGCACAGAAAAGAAACGACTGGCGTGCTTTGTTGAACTCGGCCATAATCGCTTAGGCGGTTACAGCGCCAAATAAGAAGAAGTAGAAGAAGAACCGGTAAAGTGAGTTCCTGTCAAATTTTAAACCCTTTTCGAATTCTGTGTATTCTTGTTTGGGATTTTTAGTCCAGGACAAAAGATCTGTACCGTTCGCCAGATTTTCAAACAATGAGGTGTCAAATGAAAGCGCTTGGACTGTAGATGTGCAAACTGGATTTAATTTTTTCGAAAAGAGTTGCCACCTGTTGAAAAATTTAATCAAAATGATTTAATAATCAATGCCATCAAATCTGCACCGTTCGTTCGATTTTCCAAAATGAGGCGTCAAACTAAAAGCCTTGGACCGTAGATGAGCAATAAGGTTTTACTTTTTTGAAATGAGTTGCCCCCTTTTAAAATATCATATTCAAATTATTAAAAAAAATAATAATCGATTATGACAAACTGGGCATCAACTGAAGTGGTTTTGAAAAGCTTTGTTTCATAGCTGAACTATAGGAGGGTTGCCACATGTTTAAAAAATCATAATAGGTAAGAGAAATATGTATCACCATATGGGTTCCAAACGAAGGGAGTTTTAGAATGTAGTAGTTTGAAAATATTTTGAAGAGGGTTGCCACCTGCTTAAAATGTGGAGTTTAGTTTACTTATGCGAAAGTTATACGAAATATCAATATATGGATGAAAAACGAAGGAATGTTAAGAAATCTTAAGTTTTAATGCCAAGAATATTTTAGAGGTGTTGGAAGAGGGTTGCCACCTGTTCAAAAAGTAAAATTTAAATTATATTATAGGTTAATTGAATTATTATAATATGGGTATCAATTATTTTTGAACTGTATTTAGTAGGGTTGCCACATGATTGAAAAACGACGCGATTTTTATCCCCTTGAAACTTGCACTTTATAAGGCGACGAAGATATGTTGAGCTACAAAACTGCATACATGCAGTTCGAAATTTTGTTGGAAATTTTTTGTATTTTTCCAAAGTTTGTATTAAATTTTCCAGTTTGAATAACATGGGTTTGTTTAAAGCATGGAACATATTTTTATAAAACAAAAATAAAACAATTTTAACTTGAAAAATATTGTGTTTACTAAAAAAATAAATCAACATGTGAACACTTTAATGAGTCACTCTAAATGGAATTCATGAAATTTTCATAAGTGGTACCGGAAAATACATATCTGTATATGTATGCAAGTTCCAAGTCAATCGAATAAAATAAAATAAAAATTTAGAAACCAATTTTTGATTGCAGCCATAGTTCAGTTAACATGAAATGTTCCATATATACATACATACATATGCAAGTATGTAGACATGTTTTTCTCCAGTACAAATTTCTTTTTTGTCGGGGTTCCCTGCGAGAACTTTTTGTACCAAATTTTGACGTTGTTTCTGTCGGATTTTCATCAGTCACCATCCTCTCCTAATATGTATATTCAATTTTAGAATAAAGTCATATGCCTTTTGTGTATATAGTACTTACACACAAATTTAAAAGTGAATGAATTTTTAGCCTTTTCATTTTGTTTTTTTTTTTTATAATACACAATTTGCAGTCTATTCATTATTATTGTGTTGCTTAAGTTTGTTTGCGCACTAACTAACTAAAATCAGAGGCTTAATGCGATAGGAATTGTAAGACTCACGCTGAAATAAAAGCATTTGCTCTACAACATAAATAACATAGTCTTTCTTTTATCCAAATTTAAGGAATTTTATCGTCCATATTTTTTTTTTGCTTATTTTAAGCGCTTAAACCAGAATTTCTCCCGCATATTTTTATATTTTCTAATCATCAGCATAACAATACTTGAGAGCATTAAAAAAGTCGTTTGTATACAAAACAAATACAAACAGAGGACCCAGGTTTGAGCATTGTGGGTCACCACTAACAACGGGAAGGAAGACACATTTTCTGCTATCAATACCTATGGCTTGAGTTCTGCGCCAAGGTAAGATAATATAGTTAAGTAATATTAATATAATAAGTTATGATCAAACGTAGTCAAAAGCCTTTGAATAATCACTAACGCTTTCTGTCGCGTCCAAGAGTGCCGTTGTGCAGCAAGAATGATAGAATACAAGATTGCGCCGATCAGAGAGGATTTTTGAGAATAACTTTTGTGTGACGTCACACTGGTGCAATTGCGAGAGAGAAATGCCAAAACG
>NW_016165788.1:0-8310 GCF_001687245.7 Rhagoletis zephyria | reverse complement strand
CGCATTAGACATCACAGAAAGTATGGCTTGCACAACATCACAATCATCGGCACAAGCAAACTCAAAAGGACCTTTAAACATTTAAGCATACCGTGAAATAAAACTATTTAAAATTTACCATAAACTGATTGTAAAACTCACTAATGTGTGAGTGAAAAGTCGATAACTTCACTTTTTATGAAAAATCATATTTTGATACAGATAAATTAAAAATGCATCGTTTCGAAAAGGGTAAAGGTCCTTGTTTTAGGTTTTCTCGCTTATATTCAATGAAAGCAGAATTTTCTAGGTCCAAAAAGCTCCGAAACTTCGATAAGGCCAAAATAGTTCGAAATCTTTTAATAAAGATCGAATCCCTCTGATTCGTATGGAGTTTTGCTTAGCTTTAAACAGGCAAATTGTTGTATTCAAAGTTTTGCGAAATACTTGCAAAAAAAATGGCTATAAGAAATGTTTTCTTCTCCAGTACAATTTTTAAATTGGGACTTAGTAACTTTGCACTCTAAGCTAGCGATATTTATTAAATCGGACAAATTTCAAAGTAAAACACTTTTTTTAAATTGTATTTAAAAAAAACGTGTGATTGAGGAACGTATACATCACAAGTAACAATTTAAATACCAGGTACATTTGAAAGTAATGAATAATAAAAAAAATACATTAAACAAAAATATACAAAAACAATTTCTCTAAACATGTTTATTCTACGCTAAAAATAAATGGCGAATGGCCAATTTTTTGCTATTTTTTCGGAATTTACTCGAAATTTTGGGGGTGTACGAGTCAAACGGATCTCAGAATCGGATGCAGCAGATCAAAATACATGTTGGTAGGTGGGTCTGGTTAAAAACACACACCCCTTTTTTGTGCCGGTGTTGGTATTATTGCACTTAAAACTTGTGTGTTTCGTCCAGGTAAAATCTGTCAAACGAAAACCAGTTTTCGCTGAAAACTACTTGAAAACTGATGTTCCACTCATTCCAATCGGTGTCTTCACTAGTTTTTTTCGATTATTTATCGAAGTGGAAGTCATATTTTATCATCTTTAATACGCCATTTCGGATTTATTGTTAATTGGCTGGCAAAAGTAAAATAAGAATGAAAGTAAGAGGTTGCCAATGAAAAGAAAATGAGGGAAAAACATTTTGGTTTTGTTTTTGTGTAGCAAAACTGTAATCAGAGGATGTAAGAAATGTCAACGAAAACACTGACAGCCGGTGTGAACAGCCTTCAGCCCACAATCCCAAAACACATTTTCAAAGTGTTTTCGTTGTCGGTCAGAACATGGTATAAAATGTTTTCGTAAGAGCAGCAAAGCATTCAAAGCGGAGTCTTCTAATCTTGACCTGAAGATTTTACATACAAAACATCAATTTTAGGCTCAACTGTCAAAAGGTAGTCATTCGAAGATAATGACTCCCATCTCCTCCATTACAAAATATTTGAACTTCGTCTACCAGCACGTGGGACAAATTATAAGTTTTTCGATTTGAGTATATTGATGTAAGAAAAATATCTAACTTTTCCTTTAAACTCTCTGTTTCGTTTACATTAGCGTCACTATGAGTAAATTCATTTAAATTTTCTTCAAAAAAGGCTCAGACTGCAATTTAAAAGTACAGTTTCAAGGTTTTTGTTAAGTGCAGTCAAAATTGAAATTTACAAAAATCATACTTCAAAATTCATAAACCAGTTCTTACTATCAATTCGATATTTCAAAATTTTCGGGACTTCAAAAACACCGGAACCCCGGGATTGGCATCCCTAACTGGTGCCAACATTTGCACGAACACAGTAATTGGCAATATAACAAAGTTTATTTTTAAATAAATTACATTGTCTTCGCGGAGGGAAGATGGACTTCGTCTTCCATCGACTTCAAAGGCGGTTTTGACAGAACGAAGAGATGCAGCCTCTACGACACCGTGTGTCGTAAATTTTAGTCTTCCACAGATGGTTGTGGAGCCAATAAGCAGAACTAGAAATATTATAAATAAATCATGTAGATTCACATCTAAGAACACTCGTCATGCTCAAAAGCTTTGCAAATGCCTATTCCCTACATATACATATGTATAGAAAGTCAGCCTAAAAATTAAAATAGAGTCGTAGATTTGTATCTTAAAAAAGAAGGTAAGCCCGAAGATGTCGACACCATTAGTTATTTTCGCCGTGAACGGAAGTTTCGCTTGGGATTTCTACTTAAGCTTTTAAAAACGGTGAACAGTTCTCTACACTGAGGGAAATAGGCATAGTTAAAAAGAAAATTTTTTATTTGATTATCGTTTAAAAGATGTTCGTTTTTAATATAATACTATCATACCAAAATTTAGCACGCACGTATAGTCTAAGATCCGACAAAGGCACGACCTTCACCTGGCCAGGATATTTTTAATAAAATATTCAAAAATTATTTTTATTTCTTTAATTCTGTACTCATTTGTTTAATGAACAAATTTTTTTACCAATCGAAAGTATCAAGCCTATAAAACGTGAAAACGTTGGATTGTCTATTTTTTTCCTGGCCTACCTATCGGGTTGGCAGGTATGAACAGGTAGGTAATATTAGTAATTTTCGCTCATCTGTTTAACACATTCTATAGACTTTATGCTTTGCATTGGTATACATATAATTTGTTCTTTAAACAAATGAGTGTAAATTAAAAAAATTATAATAATTTTTGAACAATTAATTAAAAACATCCTGGCCAAGATTTTTGCAGCCAACCCATTCGCGAAATATTTTCTAAGACGTTAAATTTCATACAAAGTAGATTTCACCCATTGAACAGATGGGTGAGCGTCGTTCCTTTGTCGGATCTCCTACTAGTATTTGAGTATACTCTGAGGGGGAAAAATAGTAAAATAACACATACACACATAGGCTGCTTTCCAAAACGTCAAAATACAAAGCATCAGTGTCTTTTATTTCTAAACCTCAGTAGATTGTAGAATTTTCAACTAGGTTGCGCAAATTAGACCTTTTCTTCAAGTGCTGTTTAGAAATAAAAGACACTGATGCTTTGTATTTTGACGTTTTGGAATTCACCCATACATAGTACATGTTTATATGTACAAATGCACAAATCGCGTACTGTGGCGTTGATTCAAACTCAACATACGAAAATACATTTACATGTCTGGTTGTAGCTGAGTCCGCAAGGATGCTTGCCACAATTTGTTGATTTCCGGAGGGTCAGGGTTCGAATTCCATTGCAGGCAATATGGAAATTAAATGGATATATATATATTTTTTTGTGAAGTGCAAAATGCTTCATTATGATATGTGCGTCATTGAATTGAATATTTTCCACTATACAGTACTTTCGTTTACGTTTTTAGTAAGAGAAACGACGTTTTTGTTTGATTTTATTATTTTTTCCGCTCAGTGTACCTGATTGTTTTTTCGTTTTAGTTCTGTTCCTGCTGTGTGGGTTAGTTATTTGTATAAAATCAGGTTTGCTTTGTTCTAAATGCGACATTGCTCCGCTTATTTTGCCCACTAAACAATTAGAGCAACAAAAACACGACATGTATATATTTACATATATACTTACATACATATGCACTTTACTAAAATTAACAAAAGGAAAAGTTTACCATTCAAATTATATTTTTATGGATTAAATTAGATAATTAAGTTAAATAAAAGGAAATAAAAAATATTAACAAGGTAGAAATGTCAGCAAAAATGCAAACGTGTCTTTAAAAAATTGTGAATCTTTACCCAAATGAACTCTGGAAAACTGAATTATTTCTATCTTTAAGCGAACACAGCATAAAAATAATTATTTCATATGCTCCTCGAGATTTCGGTAACAAATCCGAAGGACCCTGAGAACAGAATGTTTGCTCAAAATGAGAGTTTCTTTACAATAAAAGTTGTTTTTTTTTTCAATAAAGTTTGTAACTAATTTAATGATGTGGTTGTTGTTTTTAAATTCTACATATCGGTTTCTAACTCGTAATCTCTAGAGTTTTGTAAAAAGTCAAGTGTTCATACGAATATACTTATGTACATACATATTTAGTAAGAACTAGAGATGGGCACGGACCTAAATTTTCAGGCCCGGCCCGGCACGAGTGCAAAATCAACTTTCAAAAACACGCACAAGCCCGCACGTTAAGAATTTTAGTGGGGCCCGGCCCCGCCCGGCACGACGGGACACGCCTCAGCCCGGTAATAAAGAGCCAACTTTTATTGTAGATTTTTATAATATATTTTCTGGGAAGTAGAAAAAGTGGAAGGTATTTTATGTACAGATATGTATGTAAACAAAACTACTAAGTATCATATATTTTCTATCGGTTTCCAAATATTTCTGGTTTTGCTTTTCTCTTATCAAAAGAGTTTTAAATATGTACTATTTTTATTTTTTTTTTGTATAAAAACAAAAGGTCATCTAAATTTTTACTATTAGCAACGGGCTTTTTCGCTCCTCTTCGTGCTTTTATGAAATTTTACTGAACGCCCAGGCCCGCACGAGTTCGTGCTGACAGCANTATGTACAGATATGTATGTAAACAAAACTACTAAGTATCATATATTTTCTATCGGTTTCCAAATATTTCTGGTTTTGCTTTTCTCTTATCAAAAGAGTTTTAAATATGTACTATTTTTATTTTTTTTTTGTATAAAAACAAAAGGTCATCTAAATTTTTACTATTAGCAACGGGCTTTTTCGCTCCTCTTCGTGCTTTTATGAAATTTTACTGAACGCCCAGGCCCGCACGAGTTCGTGCTGACAGCAAATATTCCGGCCCGTATCCGCGGGTTTTGGCAGGGGCCCGACGGCCCATGCCCATCTCTAGTAAGAACATCCCATTAGCTAGTTACTTTTCATGCAACATGATACATTTTCACCGTACCGTAAGGCAGCATTTATTTCAAATTTGTATGCATATATCTGCCGTCCTGATTTTAAATGTGGGTATCTACATTCGAAGTCAAATCGAGAAATTAAACAAGACGAATTTGTACTTGAGCTGTTCTATGTATGCCTTTTGTGGATATGAAAATAACTGTTTTAGACTAGTTCGGACGTGCTCTTTTCATTTATGAAAAAAAACACTTATTGCCTGTATGCTAAACTGTAGATAAGACTTCCCTCGAGTAAGTGTCCAAGGAATGAAACCGTAACCGAAACCGAAACCGTTATTTTAGCCTGAAAAAGAACGAAACCGAAGCCATTTAAAGTACAGGAACCGGTTCCGATCGGTTTCGAGAAAACTATAAAAAACAATCAGCTGCAGGATCTGATCACCACAAACTTGTTTTTCTTCAGTAGCAAAACTGTTCCGTTACACGTTCAAGAATCTGCTCTCAAGTCGATCACACATTGTGCTTGTTGAAATTCATTTGTATTGACAGCTGTGACTTGAAAGTCAATTTTCGTTTCAATATGCCGTCGTCAAGGAAACAACTTAAAATACTCGCCTCACTTTCACTTGACTATCAAGTTGCCACACGACTTGAAATGATAAATTGATATCAAGTCGATGGTCAAGTTGTAAAAGAGCGAGTGTGTGTTATTAAAAAGGCGTGAGTATATTGCAACTTGAAAGCAAGTTCTTCAACGTGTAACGTAAAAAAAAACAAGCGATACTTTACGTTTACGCATTCAAAAAATTGCTCCAAACAAAAGCTCACTTCCAAAAGCTATGATCGATCAGCTATTGAAATTAGACGAAAAATTGAATATCGTCAATTTGCAAAATGTGAGGGTGAGTGATTCAGAGGAGTTTTATTTGTATGAATTAACATTAACCACAAATTTGCAAACCCTGGAAGGGACTCATTTATTTAACAAACAATCTTTTTTGTCTAACTTGTTTTCATATTTTTATTTAACAATCGAAACTAAATTAAAGAACGAAACCAAAACGAAAAGCGAAACACTTTGTAAAACCGACCCCGAAACCGGAACCATTAACGCTGGTATCTACAAATTTGAGCTTTCTTGCATCGGATGTATTAAAGTTACGTCGTTATGAAAGAATTATCAATCGAAAATGGTTCCAATCCTAAAAAGGAACGTGAGTATGCAAAACCTTTTTTGTAAAAAACGTTCAAAATTTCTTTTTGGAAACGACGTATCGGCGTACGCACTTTACTTTGAAGGCAATTCTAAATCGAACTTTAAACGTAAAAGTCTTGAATTTTTGTCTTTTTTTACCTAAATCAGCATACAATGCACTTAAAAAAGAATTAAATGCTTTTTCTGGTTCTGCAACCAGATGCATTTGATGCAATGGAGTCTTCGACGCAAAAACAGGAAAAACATTTTTCTAGGTTTTTATTTTTTTTGAAAAACTTTAAAATCTTCTATTTTTGATAGTAATTTCGAAAGCCATGTCAATTCTGCTATTAAATGAGACTATTCTTCCTGGATTTTCCATCATAGAACATTGCTACATTTATTTCGCTATATTTTCTTGTTCTCGAGATATTTGTCTTTGTCCCTTTTTGCCGAATTAGAAGACTGTGTAGCGTTTCGGAACAGCCGCGCCGAACGGACTTTTTGAATGGCTTTTTCATGGTAGAAATACACTCGGGGCTGTGCCATTGCTTGCCCAGGGGCGGCCGCTTAAAAAAAAATCTAATTAAGATGTTGCTCGGACCACGGATCGAAACCAGGTTCTGCCGAGTGAGTATGCACCTCAAACCACTAAGGCCAAATTAGCTATTTTATTTGAGATTGTGGATGAACTGCAAAAAATCATTTTCAGATCCTGGTATGAGTTATGCATTCCTGTGTTTGTACCAAACAACCAAGATTGATAGATGGATTGTTTTATCCGTCTTGCCAAACAAAAATCAGCTGTTCAGCACAAAACGTAAACAAACAAATGCAACAACAATTTCAAGGAACAAGCAACAGTGTTGCCACTGGCTTGGCATATTTAAATAAAGTTGATCTGAAACCCAACGAAAGCTAACCCTGTGTTTTCTTGATAAATTATTTGTAAAGAAATTTTATCAAGTAAAAGCTCCCATCGCATTCTGTGTCAATATTTATAAAATAAAAAAGCTCTACGATTTCCACATGAGTGGAACTGATTTCATTGTCACATATGAAAAATATGAATTTCAAAACAAAAAAGCTTTTGACTGCCGTAGTCGAGTAGGTAGAGATATCGGCTATAATTCTGTGTATCGCAGTTCAAATGCCGGCACATGCAGTATTTAAATGATAGAAATAATTTTTTTTATATATGTACATAATTTATAATTTTCATATAAAATTTCATTTTGCAAACGCTTGTCAATATCATTTTCGATCTGGATAATTTATCAAGAAAAGAGCTTTTGATTTATGTGCTCATACAACATGTATGGAACCAACCGAAATTGAAGGGCGTGTGTAAAAGCTAACCCACGGACCAACCTAATATAAACGCATAACGTTTTTATATACACTTCGTATAATTTAATTTTCTGCATCACCCGTACTAGGCTTTGCGTCCATACGATTGCATTTCATTTTACTGAGCGAAACGTCAACGTCTGCTTAATTTACCTTTATTTTATTTCATTTTTAATGATACATAGTCAATGAACTACATAGTTTTAATTTTCTCGAGCGATTCTTTTCTGAAAAGTCGACTTTTCTATTAGCTCCGATAAGAACACTTCTTCCCATGATAAAAATGCATATAGTAAGGTAGAATCGCTAAGAGGCACTTTTAAAACTCTTGACATTGGCAAGCAATTTAATTAAAAAATTTTAAACACAAACTCGCACACACATTCTCATTTTCAATCCCAACCCAGCAACAATTTGCCGTCACAAAGGATTATTCAAGGAGTCCTATTTTGGAGCTTTTACGCTCATAATGAGCTCATTTCAGAATCCGATGTGAGGGTGTTTCCCTTCCTCCGAAGTTCAACTTATATGAGCTTAAATTCATACATCAAGTGAGCTTCGATATGAGTCGTATTCGACTCTTATTGGTCTCATACGTGATTCATTTCAGACTCATTTTCAGGCTCTTAAATGACTCTTATTGACCTGATAAAAGACTACATTCGAACTTCTATTTTGCGTTGTTCTTGAAGCCTTATTGGCCTTATTCATTGACTCTTATTGAGCTTAAAATGCCATGCATACATATGTACATAGGTGTAAATTTTGTTTATTTTATGTTTCCTAGTTATTTAATTATTTTCAATTACTGTAAAAACAAATTTAGATATAAATTTCGAATCTTTATTGTTTTTATATCGGCACAAAGTGTTGGCTCATAACTAGGATCATATATCGCTAGTTTAGAAAGAAAAGTTGCTAAGTCCCATTTTAAAAATTTTAC
>NW_016165787.1:0-26360 GCF_001687245.7 Rhagoletis zephyria | reverse complement strand
ACTAATGCATGAAAATCCTAACCTCAAAAAAATCACCCGTTACATGCAGCTCGCGAGTGTGTGTGGGTGTGTGTGTGTGTTTGTGCAAATTGCATGAAATTGTGCACAAATTTGTAAAAGAGTGTCACTGGGAGTGAATGTGTGTGTGTGTGTTTGCCAGCAAGTGACATTTACAACTTGCGAAAAATTCTCTATTTGTTTGGCTTCGTAGCCAAACTGACACAACATGCGGGGCATATATAAAAGAGCAATTTTACGCCCTGAAATATGCAACAGGAAAAAAGAAAAAGTGTTGAGAAAACAATTGCCTGAGCAAAAGTGGAATGCAAAGCAGACACAGCGTTCTTCTTCATAGACAGGGTTTTTCAATAAAGCAAACTCAACTTGGCATAAATGCCTTTGATAGCTCCACTTTAAGTTTTGGAGCCAGTAGCCAAAGCTTACAATTGAAGCTCTTCATGTCTTTTTTAATCAAAGAACTCACTATGGAGCGAGTTTCCGACGGTGCATGACGGTGTCTTAATTAATATTGCATTTTAAGAGCTCCTATTGAAAACCCCTTTGTATTTATGTATGTAATGATGCACTGCCTCAATTTGGCAACGTTATGCTTGAAAATCAATGAACGTGGCGGCGTAGGCGAAAATGTGATGTGAAAATTCGCGAAAATTCCAATTGCCACCTCTCAATTTAAGAAGTATCTAGCAATTGCGGCCCACCACTTGGCCATTTCTTTTCACTTACTACTACTACTTTGTTACTCTTTCACATTCCCTTTGTCTACTGATCTCACTTGCGGCTGTAACACCACCATTCATACTCTGCCATCAGATAGGCAATGCAATTGATGTGAAGGGCTATTGAAAAATAACACTGAAGTGGAAGTGAAACGGATAGAGGCAGTCGATGAGCAGGGTAAGAAAAAAAAAAATTTTAAATTGCGAGTGAAAAACGTGGAAAAAGAAAGAAAATGCAGCAAGTAAAGCAGAAAGCAAGTACACAAAACATTGGCTGAGAAAAAACAGTTGAGGCCTGAAGCGTTGAGTCTTTGTATTTTGTGCAGTGTTTGGCTTATGCTTCCTTCCGTACATGCAGCTACAAAGAGAAGAAGATAAAGTGCATCTATACACAGTCGGATGTAGAATGTCTTTCTAAAGAAGAGCTGGGAGTGGTGCAATATTCATTTAAGTATGTTTTTACGATATTTTTTCGAGGCTTCGGCACTTCATATTTATTTGGAATTTTTTGAGGTTTTTTCTCGATTTTTTGGATTTTCTCAAGATTCTTTGTCTTTTTGAGGCATTCACTGAAACTTTTAGCCGTTTTGTTTATTTGGGATTTTCCTCGATATTTTCCAGACTTTTGTGACTTTTTCGGTATTCAAAAGCATACTTTTCTTCTTTTATTTATTATTTATTATTGCTTGGAATTTCTGCGAGCTGTACCAGATTTTAATTCTAATTTCTACGAGACCTTCATTTTTTGTTTCAGAACTTGTCGGAACTTCTCGTAATTTTTCTTCTTTTAATCAGGATTTTTTTTTTTTTAACAGTTCGGATTCTTTAAAGTTTTTATTTACCTTCTTATATTTTGGGACTTTTCGATATTTTTTCGGGATTTACGTAAAGTTTATAGAATCATTCAAAGAATGTATACGATCCACTCAAGCCATTAATGAAGTGAAGGCTAATTTACCCCCTGCCCTGTGTGCCAGTTCGGATAAGACTTGTCCATCTCGTTAGCCTATTAGCCGTAGTTCTGTTTCCTGGTGGAACAAGGAGCTTCACAAGTTGAGGGGTGCGTAGAGAAAACTCCTTTCATTTCTATAAGCGTCGTTTTGTGCCTCGTTCCGAAAAATAAGTGTATTTACCAGGTCTAAAAGCACACTGGTAAGATCCAATCGTTGACGCTGAGCCTTATTTAGCCTTTGTCGCACATCTCCCAGTTAGACCATGCATGACTAAAAAATCGTCTAGGATGGCGAAGATTCTATCCAAGGAAAGCAGCAATCCTTACCTCCTAAAATATGAAGATGGAGAGAGTGTACCAGTTGTTGGAAAGAAACATTAGTACTTTTTCCTCGGGCCGATATACCACATCACTTTGGAGAAGATTGAATGAAATGGGCACGTAGAAATCTTCGGGCGCGGACGTGGTCCCTCCGGTAATGACACATTAGACTCAATTTCGTCAACTAAGTTAGAGTAGCGGCCATAGAGTAGCATCCTAGGGATTCAAAACTTACTAGTCAACTGAATTTCAACCATGCTTCCTACAAAGATTGTAAAAGTTAACTTTCCTTGAACGGACACTCTCTTTCTTTCCCTTTGATGCTGAGTATTCGGCAGTTATTCTTGCAATGAAAACTTGAAAAACGAACATAGAAGACCGAGTTAAAGGCGCCTTTGGTGCCCTGTCTGCTTGCACGAAAATCTGCTATGGATGCATGAGGCTATGTGCTTCGGCCAATTGTGGCATACGGTCCACTACTGTTGGTTTGGTGGAAAGCATGGATGTACTATACAGAACTCTTTCAACGACCTGAGTCTTTACTATCCGTAATGATAAGTATAATTTCTGGCATAATAAAACAATACCGAGGCTACGTTACTGCCTTAGCTGAGAGGCTTGTCGTTACATTGATCCGCATGCTTGGGAAAAGCAGCATTCATGGCAAAGAAGTGGCCTACGGATCAGCCAGAAATGGGTCGGCTCTTGGTATCTCCCAATCGAACGCAAAGAAGCTTCACTTCAAAAAGGACCATATTAACAGCCGTACTCGAAAACAAAATAATTTAGCTCTAAGGAGTACTTAACTAGTGATCGTTAAATCTGGTAATTAATATTTCCTCTCAGAATTGAGAGATAAGGGCTATTTTTTTTTTGGTTTTTTTGGCTTCGCTCACTTTTTTGTTTCAGTTTAAAATCAATTATAAAAACAAAAATTTGTTTTTTGCACTCTAGCGTTCCATTCGAGCGGTTTTTTTTTAATTTAATTTTTTTAATTGTCTTTTAAATTTTACATTGTACTGTTTAAAAATAAAAATTAATTTCACTTAATTTTTAGAATTTTCTTTTATTTATTTTTTTCTTTTTTAATTTTGTTTTTTTTTTAGTATCTAGATTTTATTATGTTAAAGAGAAAAATACTTTTTAGTTTCATTTAATTTTTGGAAACTGACTTATCTTTTTAGCTTTCTTTTAATTTTTAGACTTTGTTGTTTTAAAAAAATTTAATTTATGTAGTTTATAAAAGCTGATTCTGGCAACAGTCTTGAAAGATCTTTTATGTATTTCGAATGGCTAATTGAAAGCAATACTAAATTAAATATGTTTCTAAAAATTAAATTAAATAAAAAAAATATTTCCCTAAAAATTGGAAGAAATCTAAATAAAAAAAACTAACTAAGAGACAAAAATTAAATAAATTTCAACGAAACTATAAAAACCCATTTACTTTTTAAAACAATAAATTATAAAAATTTAATTTAAAGAGGGGAAAAAAATTTCGCTGCCAATTTGTCGATTGCGATTGTTGAATTGACATTTATTGAAAAGAAACAAAAAAAAATACAATCATTTGTTAAGTAGTTGAGTAAAGTTTTTTTTCTGAGAGGGATTTTTTTTCAAATCTGTACTGAGGAACTCCTTAAGTAATCATAAAACGATTCTGAGTGCGGCTGTAAGAGTTAAATCTAATTTACGAATATTTGCTGTTCTTGATTCAAACTATTCCGTGTCGCATACTTGCCAGCAAGTCTTTCCTCTATGCGCTCTGAATTTCAAATACACTTACTTATTCACTTATCTTTCCCCATTAATAATTTGTTGTCTTTTTTATAGAATTCGAAACTCTGCTAAAATTTCGCTCCAATTACTTTCGGACTCATCCAAAGAAACGGAACGCAAAGCAGCTTCCAGTTAAAAGCAAATTAGTGTTTTTGTCACTTACAAGGCGTACGCGTGATAGACTTTGTCGTTTTCTAAATGAAATATGCCTTAATGCTCCAAGTTAAAACAACAAAAAAAAATAAATTAAAACATTAAACTACTTGTGTTTGGCTTAAAAGCGAATTTGAGTACAAGCATTATAAAATGACGCAAAAAACTGGATACGAAAGTAACAAAAAAAAATTTTGTTAAAAAATTTCCTCATCTGCAAAGGGAGCCATTACCGAATTTCAACTTGAAATAGTAGAACCATCTAAGGCATTAACAACAACAAAACCAACAAAATATAAAACACTCAAAAACAACACGAAGCTGCAATACAAGTTCTCACTTTCTTACAACAAGAAATGTATTTACAAAAAAAAAACAAAACGCAACAACTACTCAACATTAGTAGCCGACGGGTAAAAGGCACCAAAGTGAATTGGCGTGGAGGAGGGAAAAAATGTAGACAAAAGACTTAAAGCACTCAAGGCGCCATAGACGAGGTTACGACAAGGACCAAAAAAGGAGCGCAGCCAAAAAGTTAAGCTGCGACACGCGTGCGACACTACAGATAGTGCAGAGGCAAAAAAAACAATATGTGAGCACCAAAAAACGAAGGAAATTAAAAAGTACGCAAAAAGCGACAGCTTGGAAAGAAATCCAACTGCAAAGGCGAAGGCAAAGCCAAAGCCAAAGCCAAACAGACTACCAAAAAAATTAAGTACAAATTCGTAAGAACCCAACTGCATCTGAGAGTTGTTTTTTTTTTGCATCAAGCTGATATTAAGAGCGCGCAAAGAAATGAAAACAATTAGGCGAGAAGCACACAAGAAAATGAAGAAAATGGAGAAGAAATAGCAATGATGGGCGCTAAAAATAGGGGTGCTGAAGAAAGCGCGAAAAATCGTTACGGCAAAGTGCTTGGCAAGCAGTGGCGGAGAGCAAACTGCCGGAAAGTTAAGTGAGCAAGAAGGCGCGTGAAGGTACAAGTGGCACATGCACCAGCCATCCAGCCATCCAGCCAGTCGTGCATAAGTGCATGCACACCTACCCACATACATACATATATACATATCTACACACCTATAGACATACATGCACACATCTATACATAACCTGCAGTAAAATTTAGGTACAGTCTGGCAAAGCGCTAGTTCCGTCCTACAAATTTCAGAACTGTCTCTGAACTACTGCAGAGCTGAGCGGACGGTTGAAGCTCAACATGTTGCTAGTTGCGCTGTCAACAATGTTTACTCATCGTGGTCATGTGGAAGCTGACAAAAGATGCACAAATGTAATATACTATATTTTTTCGATTTTCTTAGACCATTTAGACATTTTTGTCCCTTTAATCAGGTTTAAAAAAAAATAAACAAAAGTGGTAAACAATCTCACTTTGAAATGGGGATGCTATTGATATGAACGATACTGAACATACGTAAATATACATACATCTGAGCACCCGAAATATGTAGTTATGCAGTGATTTTTTTTTTCTTTTAATTTTCAAGGTTTTTCATTTCAAATCTTTTTCGTTAAGTTTTTATTTAAGTACTATGCGTCGTGCTCCATAAACCATTCAAATTCAAATTCCTAACTGTGCTGCAAATTTGATAGAATACTAAAAATTGTATTAAAATTCTAAACTTTTTCATCTGAGATTTTTTTTTATAAATATTTCGAGTATTCTGTTTTGTAGCCCATCAAATTTTAGTGCAGTAAAGTGTAATCTTGCATCTTAAACGAAAATATTTAAATCGGAGAATTCCTTCAAGAGCGTGCGTAAAATTATACTAAAATCTAATGGGCTATAGAACTGCATACTTATAAACTCTGATTTAAAATATTGATGATTTTATAACGTTTGCTAGAATTCTACTAAATTTTCAACACAGTCAGAAACGTGAATTTATTTGTTTATGTTATAAAACTTATGAGCCATCCTTAAATAAATAATTTCGAAAAATATTTAGCATGAAAACCATTGTGAATAATTAAAATTCTAAATGTTCTTATTAGATGCCGGGGAGTCTATGTATTACAATTCAATACATTTAACAAAATTTAACGCTGAGTTATCACAAATAAGCATTCAATGCATCACCGTTTTTGTAAATTTTTTACACGATTTAGGTCAGATTTGTAATTATAAGTATCCCAGAAATACCCGTTATACGTAACAAATATGAATTATTTTTAATAATAACGGTTTTAGAAAATGAATGATACCTTGTGTTCCTAAGTTTAAATCACAGTTTGCCTCAAAAAGCAAATTAGTGCAAATCAATTAGCTCGTTGAACATAACGAGCCCTAACCGCCAAAATAACGTAAGCAACATTTTTTTCAAAATTTTCTTTTTGATGAAGAAATATTCCTAGAGCATCTAGATGCATTTCTGCATCAAAAAGAAAATTTTGAAAAAAATGTCGCTTACGTTATTTTGGCGGTTAGGGCTCGATAAAATTAAGTACTTTTTATTTACAAAATTATATGCGTGCTTATTTAAAGAAAATTCCCTATACTATACTTCTTAGAACCAGCTCAAAACTAACCACCCTTTTTGAACTATATAGGAACTGTTGTTCATATAGAACTGTCTCAGAACCATCTAGGCCAGCGTCAGCTCAGAACATGTTCAAAAGTTCTGCAGAGAGCGACAATTGTCACTTCGTAGGACATCGCCATGCTAAAAAAAGACAGTTGAAAACTGAGTTGAGTTGTGATAAATGAAGAACGAGTACCGTCCCTTTTCAGACTAACTCAGCGCAAGTTCTGCACCAGTTCGAATTGCTGCAGGTTATATATGCACTGAGACAAAGTAAGCCAAGCGTAACAGACAATACTTGTGAAGTCGATACGACAAGCACAGCCATTCAAGGACGTTCGGTCGCGTAAATTTTGTTCGCTTAAATGCATACGAATTTTGCGTTGTGAAAAAATTCTAAAGTTTAAGAACAACAACATACATAATGGAAATTTGAAGGGTATACTATTACGGCGACCATATTTACCACGGTAAAATAAAGGATATTTTTTTTTTAAATTTTGTAATACATAAGTACATACAACTTGTATGATCCAAAAACCTTACCCCTATCGTAATTCAAATCAAATATTTACCAGTTAATAATACTATTTAATTGTACAAGTTCCCTTCTTGAAAGGGCCGTAACCGGACTTAAACCGATTTCGATAAATGAAACCGAATCCTTATGAAGGACTTCGTCATCCTTTGCTGCCAAAATGCGTTTAACATAATTCATACTTTATGATATGATTTGATATTATTGTTATTTTTAAGTGGAACTGGAAACTCTCTCAGCACGCAACACGATCCTGGACAAAAATTCCTCTGTGTTTTTGAGAACATTGAATTTTACTCAAAGGGTATTAATTTTTGTAGGAAAATTTCTTGGAAAAGTCCTGCCCGGAAGCGTCGCATTTAGAAGCGTTCCGCATTAGAAGTTATGCGTCCAGAGACTGAATTATACGTATGGACATATGTATGTAGATATGTTCATTCATGTACGTACATGATTTTGTTTACGCGTTTATTGGAAGACGATGCACCACATCCTCGAAAAAAATTCTAAAAAATCAACCGTTATTTTTAATGACTTGGAACTTGCACTTTGTTGCACAAAACTGCATACTTGAAAATTTCTAAAA
Organism: Rhagoletis zephyria; assembly: GCF_001687245.7. NCBI lineage: Eukaryota > Metazoa > Arthropoda > Insecta > Diptera > Tephritidae > Rhagoletis > Rhagoletis zephyria. Next base: position 18,754 of record NW_016165787.1, on the reverse strand, counting down.
ATTCTGAATAAAAAGTGAAAAAATTTGCATTAAATTTTTTGAGGTTTATTTAATTTTTGTGAACTTTGTGCAAGCTTTACAACTTTTATTTATGTGTTTGCTGTTACTGATCGAACTGAATATATTTTGAATGAAAGTTATTAAAAATAAATAAATAAACTATCTTATTAACCTCAGCTGTATGTACAACATACACTTCCACGAAGACCTATCGCAACTTAAAGCTCTTGCTAAGTAAGTAGTTCGTGCTGTTGCTTCAATTTCCCTATTCGCTTTTTTTCCACCTTTCGACAGTTTTAGTGGACTTAAGCTGCTTTGGTTTTATTGCTAGTCACTGCGATCATAATACCTTAAGACTTTAGCAGACGTTAATGATTTTGTTTTTATTTTTTATATTAGATACGCTTTTTTTCTTTGTTTTTGAGTACGTAGCTTAATTTTTTGTTCTTAGCTGTGCTTTACTTCAAGTTGGCTTCACAGATTTTGCAAGCAAAAAAAAGTTCTAGTTCTACACATTTTTTTTCGCCTCCTTTATGCCATTACACTTCTCATTGTTGTGCGCTATAATGCGTAAGGAAAAAAATTTCTCAGCTGCCAACTTTATTTACCTCGTTCTTCGTAATTAAATTTTTTGCAAGTTGGAATTTTTTTCTTCGACTTTGATGATTATATTGTTTTAGTGCGCACTCTTTTTTATTTATTTTTTTTTTGATTTTTTTTCTGCTTGTTACTTTATTTGCTTACAACACTTCAGTGCTTTTGCTTGATGGCCTTTTATATATAAATTTTTTTCTTTTTCATTTTTTTTTAAGTGAGGCAACCTTAAAGTGTTGCGCCTTTTGGCATTTACGCCACACTTTTTCATGTTCGTTTGCTGGGCAATTATATTTATTCTGACACAGCTATATGCATACATAGTATATATGTATATATTTTTTTATGTGTGTGTGCGCGCGTTCTTGCCACAGACCCAGTTTCGCAAAATTGCTTTAATACATAAATTTACACACTTTTGCAAGCACAATCAGACGCACTTGCACAAACGCACAAGCACGTGCGTATATACCTCTACTCAAGCGTAATATATATTTATAGACATGATTTCGAGCCCATATTTGTCGCACTAATTTAAGTATTTTATTTATTTATAGCTGTGGCGCCTCGTGGCCATTGTCCGTGTCGTTATAGAGATACAGTTATACATATGTATGCCTACTTTTATTTATTTATGCACTCGATTTTTTTTGTTAAGCTTTATATAACAATATAGCAATATTTTCCTCTTGCCACACTTTCCCCTTGCAATTTTACTTATTTATTGTTTCAGTCCGTTCTATGCGTTTTTTTTTTCTCGGCATTTGTGATTTTCATTTTTATTAACGTTGGTATTTATTGCTGCGTCGCGCACGCGAATGAAAATTAATTGCAAAATTCCATTTGGTTGCCCAGCGGTAAAGCGTGGCAGGCATCCATGCACCAGGAGGCACTCCAGGACTCCAACGTTTGGCTAGCAGCCACAAGAATAGCAGCAGATCGGCAGCAGCGGCGGCGGCGGCAACAGTTGCTCCTTTTGAGATAGCAGCGCGAGTGCAGGCAAATTCGCTTGGGTCAAGTTTACTTTTATGTCTGCTTTTGTTGTTGTCTCAGCGCTTACTTCGCGCTACGACCGCAACAGCTATGGCATGCCATGTTGCGATTTATCTTGCACGCTTGCTTCATCGCAGCGTTTTTTTAACTACCATCGACGACGGCAGGCGGGCCCGCCACCACACGCCAATGACTTAATTTCAATTATACGATTTAAGGCAGCTGTGTTAGGGGCACTTTTTTGTTGTTGTTGGTATGAATTCCACCTTTTTTTCTAGCATTGCTTTTTGTAATTGGCCAGCAGGTATGCGCGCTTGGAAAAATGATGTAGCACGTAATTAAAATGCGGGTAAAATTTGTTAACTTTTTTTTCCCCTTAAATACAAATAAATAATAAATATGTAGTTCCATGACCCAGAAAAATGTGACTTGCAAAAAATTTGTGAGAAGGGTTGAATGAATTGGGTTTCAATTTGAGTGGTTAAATTTTATATTAATTTCGTTGAGCGTAACTTTTTCTCCGAAGGTATTTGTGCACTTGAATTATGCGCATAAAATTTTAGATGATTGCGCTCTTTTCCTTTTTGTTTTTTTTTTTTTGTTTTCCTAAGAAATTTTTAACGAAAAGCTTAATTTTCAGCACATTCAAAGGCTCATTGGAATTCAGTCTATTTTTATAGCGAACGTACAATTTGAAAGCACAACACTTGTACACACCAGTATCTTGAAAATACTCTTTTCAGATTTTGAAGCAAAAAATAAAAGTAAGGATTTTTCGGCCTTGTCTCGTCTTTTGGAAAAAATCAGCATTTTTGCAATACCTGGGCATTTTTAAACGCTTTTTTCCGATTTTTAACGAATTTTTTTAAACGAATTTTTCAGTTTGATTCGGGGTTTTCTCGTTTTCCTGGAATTTTTAGGGACATGGGGGTATTGTTTAAGGACTTTTTTCGGCACAATTTGGTATTTGTTACGGACATTTAGGGATTTCCCTGCACATTTTGAGACTTTTTGGTGAATTTTTTAAAAGTTTTTAAAACTCTTTTCAACACTTTTTGGAATTTTTTTCCAGCCTTTTTGAATTTTTCTGTGTGTGTGTTTTTTTTGTGGCTACACTGCAAAAAATTGTGCGACTAATCTCTAAAGAGATTATTCCGAGATTACTCTCGATCGGGTACAATTGGGCATTAATTAGTCCCAACTAGTCCCATACGGGTACTAATGGAGGTCAATTAGTCTCGACTCATCCCTTAAGGGTATAATTGGAGATCGATTAGTCCCCAACTCATCTCTAACGGGTACTGTTAACGATTTAATGATATGTACGCACTTAGTCAATGAAATGTCATGTGCGGCGTTGGCACACAGAGGGAGTATTCGCCTAACAAAACTGAGCACCCCAGTTCGAATCTCAGCTGGCGCAAATTTTTATTTTTATTTTTTAAAAGTGACTAGTCGCTTTTTATACCCGTTCGGGTATAAAGGTGAACAATTGGTCTCTTCATAGGACATGCTCGAACAAAAGCGACAGTTCATTCCATATAAAGAGATCAAAAGTGGTATTAGTCGCATGCTCTCTTTGCGATTGCTCCCGGAGTCATCCCGGATTAGTCCCATTTTTTGCAGGGTAGTGCTAATTCGGCAATTTTTGGGATTGCTGTTGTGATTTTTTCTGCTATCAAGCATAATTGCCCATTGTCCGAAGAGATAAGGATAATAAGGAAGCCAGTTAAATGCGATTACTCTGATACAAAATTTTCAGGCTCTTTGACGCAGCTGAGTACTTTGCACTTTGCTCATAACTCCATCCTTTTTACTAGCAAAGTAGTTTGTCAAGTTATCAACCATTTCGTTACTTGAAGCACCACAGTGCCGCAAGAATCTACATGAGTTCAAGCTTATTCCATTTTCCAATGAACATTTCTGGAAGAAGGATGATTTTTAAGACTTTTAGAGTACTTTTGCAATCACTGAAGATGATTATTTGGTGCCCGCGGCACTTTCACTAATTATACACTCTACTAACTTAAGCATTTGAAAGGCGAAAAATGGCACGAAAGAAAGCACAATGCCGAAACAGATTTAACTCCGAAACAATTTTGACAAAAATTCAACGAATGAAAATCCAGAAGAACGCAAGCAATGCATTTCTTCACTGTTTTCTGTTGGCTTGTGTATTTAATTCTTGGGAAGAAAATCAAACAGAGATCTAAGATCCTTCACTAAAGTTTAAACAAATTTTTGCCTGTAATATTTACCTACGCACACACTCCTTGGCGATCAACGCCACCAAAACTTCGGCAATAATGTGGTGGCCGACCTTATTGAGGCTCTGTATACTTTTATTCTCAGACCATAAAGCTTATTAAAGAACCTGCAATACCGACAAATGTATACATAAATGATCAGAATGAAAAGAGTAGTCGATTAAGCCTGTCTGTCTATCCGTCCGTCCGTCCGTCCGTGTACACGATAACTCGAGCAAAAATTGAGATATCTCAACGAAATTTGGCATGTGGGGTTCCATTTATCCATGGTAGGTGGACTGTAACCACGCCCACTTCCCATGTAACGGTATTTTCAAAAAATGCAAAAACTGCGATATTTCAGTTAATATTGGATGCAAATTATTACGTGAAGTAGAATTGTGGTAAAAAATAATATTATTATGAAATTTTTGAAAAATGGGCGTGACTCCGCCCACTTATGATGATCTCAGTAATTACGGAAATTTACAGAAACACGAAAACTGCCATAAATCAGCAACTACTAAGGGTAACTCACTTAAAATCAATGATTGCCAGTGCCACTTAGCATAAAATTAGATTATTATAAATTTTTGGATAATGGGCGTGGCTCCGCCCACTTTATGACTACAAAAGTGTACGTCGATAACCACTTTATCGATTTCTTGGTTCAATTATATCATTAAGCCTAACTCAGCACGTTCGAGCGCGGGAAAAACAGTCCTGACTATCATGCAAATGTAGTTTAGAGAAAGTTGAAACGACGATGTTTGATACCTGCACCGGGTAAATAACGGCCGAAATTATACTTCTTTACTTGTTTTGTTTTCAAAGGATTTCTTTATGCATTTTTTCAAATTTTTTAGGTTATGTCGTTTTTTTCTACTTTTTTGCTACTTTTTCCGGAACTCTTCGGTATTTCTCGAGTTGACTTTTTTAGTATTACAACTCGGAACTTGCTGGTGGTAGCAGAGAAAGAGAAAGGCCCCCAGGGTATTGGAAAGACCAAGTGAAGAAGGGCTTGTTTTCACTTGGCATTTGCAATTGCCGTCAGTTAGTACAGAAGAGTAACGACCGGCATGCTTTGTTGAACTCAGCCAAAATCGCTTAGGCGGTTACAGCGCCAAATGGGAAGAAGAAGCAGAATTTTTTAGTAATCTAGAGAATTGTTGAAATTTTTCCTAAAAAAAACCTCTGCCTGAAACACCTTGCATACATCAGGACGCGCTTATGCTTAGTTCCGCACAGTAGATGACAGCTCCAACCCCCTTTTCAATTTTAGTTAACGAAAGCACAATCTATTGCACGGCTTCCTAATTAAAAACACCACCAGCTGATTGCCGAAATATACCTACAGCTGAGATCACCTGATTTTTGGCATTTACTACTATCTTTTACAATATCTTCCAAATGCACCAATACAGTGAACCAAAAACACGCCTACAGCCTACAAAACATTTAATTTGAATATTTAAATAGTCCAATACGGAAAAAGTGTAGTATTTATTTTGCATTATATTTAGTTCTGCCAGACTACAGAAGAACACCAGCCATTCAACAAACTCATTTCCGATAATCTGTATGTTTCTATGTACATCTATGATAAATAGATTTTCGTGACGCTAGTCTACAATGAATGATCACTTTCGGCCTGGTTTACTTTTCGACAGCGCGTTTCAGGCTCTTCAACCTAAAATATATAGAGCATTTTCTGAAATAGAAGAATACGCTAAACCAGCTTAAACCTTAGACAACATTTCTAAAGCGATATTCCAACGACCACTCTATGACTTCAAATTACACAAATATTTTGTTAGATTTATTAATAACTCGAAAATATTACAACTCTAAAACCCATACATATTTTAAATTCATTTATTGTGAGTATTCTCATCTTGGCTTATTACGTATTCAACAAATACTTACTAAGTACATGAAATCCTCAGTAGACTCATCTTCAAATGATATACTTATTACGAATTTCAGCGCAAATTCACAGCCAAAGAAAACTTTAATTCACAATCGACTCAAAGGACTCGAAGCAATCATTGGCTGCGCAGAAAAAAATGCCGAGGAGCGGAAAGAAGAAGAGGAAACAAGTTAGCATGCAAAGTATTTAGACCTCCCAAATGGCAATTTCAACTTGGCTGACTTTGTTTCGTACATGCTTACACACACTTGGTACATCCGCGTGGACATATGTATGTACACGCACACCAACATTGCGAGAAAAAAGTCGCGCTTACATGCTACGCCTGCAACAGACACCCCTCCCCCATACACACTTGTACAAGAGCATTAACTTTTCCTATTCAAAAACATCTTTCGTTGATCTTGAACCGTACGAATGTATACGCTGGCCTCCTTTTTTTTTTGTTTTCTTCGCTTTTGTTTTTGCATTTGCATTTATTTCGTTCGTTTACTAACTAATGCAAACTGCTCCGTTGCGCTGCTTGTGAACTTTCAGCGATTATGAATCTCTGGTGTATGACGTCAAGGTAAAGTGCGCTGCTGCGACCGGCGATGTTGGCTGCCGGCTGCTGGCTGCTGGCTGCTGACTGCAGCTAACTAATACCAATAACAATAATAAAGGGAGCAAGTACAACAAAAAAATAAAAGAAATCAGCAACAGCGAATGGCATCCCGCACAAAATTCACTTTCAAAGTTTTATCTGCGCTGCGTTATTGCGCTGCTCGTACAAAGTTATTTAGAACTGGCGTACGCATGGACGGTCGGTCGGTCGGACGTATGTATGGAAGGTACATGCACTTTGTTTTATTTGTTCTTGTATTTTCTATGTCGTTTGTGTATTTGCGCACATAGCAAATAGAGGGCAGCGAATGCCACCGTACGTACATATGGGCATACGAATGTGTGTACGTATGTACGTACGTCCCTGCAATTGCATTCAGTCATTCATTGTTCGCATTTAGTGCTGTTACGTATACGCNCCGATAATGTCATTGGAGTATAATGGGAGTAGTTTTGTGCTACTCTGATGTAATGCAGAGATGGAGTATATGGTCCTGCCCTAGGACATCGCAATGTTAATTGGACCATATTTTTTATATGAATTGTGGTTAATTTTGGAGTACTCCTTGGTCCTGCGGGAGTACTCTTTACATGCATGCATGGAGTAGTCGCGATTTTTGCAGGGACATGCACTTTGTTTTATTTGTTCTTGTATTTTCTATGTCGTTTGTGTATTTGCGCACATAGCAAATAGAGGGCAGCGAATGCCAACGTACGTACATATGGGCATACGAATGTGTGTACGTATGTACGTACGTCCATGCAATTGCATTCAGTCATTCATTGTTCGCATTTAGTGCTGTTACGTATACGCCCCGTTGTATCGCTGCCGTAAATGTATTACCCAAGTAACAGTTGTTGTTCGGAGATGCTATTTATCCGATGAGTTCTTGAATATAACAAAGAAGATTAGCTGAAATCTATTGAACAGAATTCGTAGTCTTTCTTCTGAAATGAAATTTTTTTTTTGTAAGTTTGTATTTTGTTTTGCTAAAATGAGCTCAAGTCAGGTTGCTAAAACGACAAGAATTCAGTAGCTTAAGGGATGACTCTCAGCTAAATTTGCTAATCAATTCTATTCCAAGAAGTTTTGCGAGTGATATTGAGATACAATGGTGTCTCAAGTTAATTGATAAAGTGAAAGCTTGAGGTATTTGATTTCCAAATTTGACAGCTATTCAATTGATTTCGACATTTATCCTACTAATTACATACAAACATATACATACATATATTAATGTGAAAGTTTGTGAGTGAGATAGTGTGTGTGTGTGTGTGTTTTTCAATTTCACGCTAAGACGGTTGGCCTTATTTCAATGAAACTTAGCACACAAATATATTATAGCTCGGTTTAACATCAGCATATTTTTGGAAGAGAGTTGCCACCTTTTTCAATAGCTAGAATCAATTAATTCATAAACAATAAAATATTGCAGCAATGTGGGTGTCAATTGAAAGCGGCTCAAAATAAGTATTTTTTTTTAAATACATTTGAAGAGGGTAGCCACCTGTTCAAAAGTTGAAATCAATTTAGTTAACAAGTTAAATCAAATATTTTAATAAGAACGAGAGTGGCTTAAGAAAGCATAATTTCTTAATTATTTCCGGCCAGCGTTGCCACCTGTGTAGAAATTCAAAACTAATTTAATTAGCAAGTTCAATGAAATATTATATAATATGGGTATCAAAGGGAAGAGTTGAGCAAGAAACTTCTTTGCTTTCTACTTTTATGGAAAAATCAAATTACGTTTTATTTATTTATTGGCATTACCACGATGTGGTTTTGATTAACTTTTTGGCGCGAAAATTCTTGAAATATTGTGAAAAATTGCGAAATCAAGAAAAGTCCCACAAAAACCTCGAAATTTTCCAAAAATAAAAAAGCTATTAAACCTGAAAAAATCCAACCAAGTTCCAAAAATTCTTAGAAGTAAAAAAAAAATCAAGAAAAGCAAACTAAATATCTCCAAAAAGTCACGAAAAAACACGGTAGCATAGACGCTCTGTATTCAGAGCATTAAAGGACCTTTGTAAGATCACATACTACAAGTAGAGGTGATTAAATCCTTACACAACGTGCCCAGTTCGTCTGGAATCCTCAAAAATTTAACTGCTACCCTGTATCAGCTGTTAAAACTTGTCAAATTTTAAATGCAAACTTTCTGTTAAAAATATCTAAGCGAGTGGTCAAAAAATATCGATCACGGTAAGAATAGCCTACATATACACACAGGACGCCTTTAGCCTTTCTGTGTCTCACATTCAGGCTATCGCAGAAAATTTTTCAATTTATTTAAATTAATCTAAAATTTCTTTGTAAACAAATTTAAAAATAAATTGACAAAATTCTGAAAAAGTAAATACAATTTTATTGCATTCCAATAACATTTTTTTTATCTTTCCTACTTTAGCAAGCACATTTAAATTCTATTACTGCAAAAATGACATTTATCCTGTTCCGACTGTTCAATTTCCTATAGCAAATACTTGGCCAGCTTAAATACATGCTCAACGTGTGTCAGCCTCTGTGATAAGTGGAATGTGGAAATTGTAAAATGTCTAAACGTGGAATGCTCGCATGTGTTGCATACACGCGTACATATACATACATATGTACATACATTAGACTGCATCACCCAATATACAAAAAAAAAAGTCGGTGCTGTTTTTTCATTGCAATTATAAAACCTATTACATTTTAAGACTTTCACCAAAATATTTTGGAAAAAAACTAAGATTTACGTGAGATGGACCGACTTGAAAATAACTCCAAAAATTGATTTTTTATGAATAAAATTGATGTTTTAAATATTTTTTGAAAAAAAAAAAATCACCTCAGATGACAAAGCAGACTAAGCAAATTTGCATAAAAATATTTGAAAAATTTTCAACTGAATCATAAGGTGATTTTTTATGCTGTTTTCGAACTTTTTTCAAATATTGGTTTAAGAAAAACTTTAATAACTAGGGAATGAGATTTTTTGCAACGAAAAAATAAAATAGGTGAGAAAATACCTTTCCAGTGATACCTCATAAGTCTAAATCACTATAGTTTTGGCCCAGTTATTCAGATTTTTCTTAAATCAATCTTTGAAAAAAGTTAAAAAACAAGCATAAATAAACTGATAGCGTTGAATTTTTTTTTTTAATATTTTTATGGACATTTTTTAAACTTAAACTGTTTTGTCATCTGAGGGGAATTTTTTCAAAAATTCATTGATTTTATATATGAAATATTTTTTTATATAAAAACCTCCGTTCTTGGAGATACTTTCAAATCGGTCCAGCTCACGTATGCATGTAAATCTTACTAGTTTTCCGAAATATTTTGGTACAAGTCTTCAAATATCTATAATAAACTATGCAATACTGGCGGAAAACCCGCAACTTTTTTTGATGGTGCAGTCTAATGTACATATATAGATGTGTATGTCTGTTTGTGTACGTACATATGTATGTGTGCATTTGTACGTGTATGTATTTATCTTGCTATTGGCTATTATCCCCTGGTAAGTACAAACAATGTAGCGGCAATAATGCACTGCCAAAGTACTTTTGCACACAAATGCAAGCAGCTGGCACACATACACGCAAACTCACATGCACACCAACTCATACAAGCACTCATTCATCCGTACACAAATCATTGGAAATGAAACAAATTGGTAAACACTATTGACGCATGCTTGTTGGCAAATATGTTTGTATTGGTATTGGTAAACGACACAAAGACTACAAAGCGTACAAAGGATAGGTCTTAGAGCCTCTTAAGGCAGATGCATACTCTTGCCAGTTAGCTAGTTTCCACCATTTTACCCATATCGTCCTACTCTGTTGCATTGCAATGAGCGGCCGTTAAAAGACATAACAAAAGTGGCGGCAACAGCAGGCAGCAAAAAGCAACTTTAGCTTTTACGATAGTTAATCTGCCTGTTGGCATCAAAGTACTAGACGATATACATATAAAACACTCACATATAAGCAGTTGAACGGGCCGGGTTGTACTTATATGTATAAGTACATTAGGCCGTACAGTGAAAAGCGTACTCCGCTGAGTCTACTTTTGCAAGGCAATTTCATTTTTTTTTTGTCGAAGTTAGGGGTCGCCTCTTTACACTATTCGTCATATCCGCGGCATTTATAGTCTCGGGTTTCAAAGTATGATACCTCGACAGACAAAACCAATTGTTTTTTCCTAAAATGTCAGACCTTTTATTCGATTTATTCAAATAAATTTAAGTAAAAGCTGTGAAATTTAATGAGAAAGCAATTACTGAGTTTTTATTTATACGGTCCAATTATTTTGCTTCAAAGTTTCGGCTAAATACGAACTTTTTTTTTGTTTATTTCTAGGTGGTACGGCTTAATGTACAATACATACATATATACTACATACACACATGCATGTGTATATGTTTGAGTACAAGTGTACTTAAGCACTTACAAACGAATAAGCATACCATCAAATCCAAACAGACATTACTTATTGTTGCACTCAAAGCGGCGCTTAAGTAGATGTTAAGAAGTGAAAAGTGCAAAAAAGGAAAAGCGAACAAAGAATGATGATTTTGCAATTTAGAAATTACCTTGCAGGAGTTCCTTAATGTAAAAGCAATTGAAGAAATCGAAACAAATTTCTAAGAATGCCCATATAACACAGCTCTACAAAAAAAAAAAAAAAAAAATCTAAAAATATTGCCAGAATCCAGACCAGTCTCATTATACGTTTCTGGGGTCGCTGAATCCAAATCCTTGCGTAATGGAGCCAAACGGACTTCATATTTGAGTTCAGCGTACCAAAATTCTTAGCGAAAGGATAGTCTAATCCCAGAATCCTTTTTTTATGTTTTTTTTTTTGTGGCTGTGCATAGCTGATACATACATAGTTACACGTTGATCAGAGTATCCTTTTCTTATGTATTTTCATGAGCTGAATATCTGAAGTTCGGTTTGTTCCACCATGTCAGGATTTTTTACTAACCTCAAAAAACTTGCCGCTGTCACATTATAACCGCCATTTTTATTTTAAGTTTTTGATGTTAGAAAAAAATTGTGACGGTATGGAGGAAAATTGCCAATATTTTAGGAATATTTTTTTAGGAACCGTGTAACTTTTCCAGCCTTGAGGCCTACAAAACTCCACTGAATGAGAGTTGTAATAAATCACAGCTTCAAACTATGCTACCGCTATTACATTCCCATTTCGTATTCGAAATGGCGTCTAAAGTTTTAAATTAATAAGAAGTGTTTTCCTCGTACCTTCAGGAGCATCAAGGAAGATAATTCCGCAATTTTTGTTGGTTCCACATTGCACGATTTTCTTATACACTTTTTCTGATCTAAAACTAAACTAGTAACTAAAAGCTCTTTTAGCTTTAGCACAAAATGTTCCACCTCATTTCCATCAAATTTCTCTTCTCACATCAGCCTCTGTCTCGCATAGCATATCTATATCGTGCAGCCGACAAAAAGGTAATTTATTTAATTCTTTTTAGCTTTTTCGATATGTGGTACCCCTATCTTAAAATATGGTATAGAGCTCTTTCAAACACGTTTCGTTTGTTATTCGTAATTTTATATTGTATAAATAAATATTTCAATTAAATGCATTTTATGTAATTTTTTTTGAAGGGTGGCAACCCTATTAAATTTTTAATCTATATTCATATTGTTTATATATTTTCAGAGGAATGCCATTATTGCGGCTCATTAAAATTTAAATTTTTTTCTGATATTTAAGATATCTGGCAACTCCATTTTCCCTTTTTTTCTTTTGAGGCTTTCTACAGACAGAAAGAAAGAAAATAAAATAAAACGAAAGCAATTCCGTCTGTCTGTATGTTTGTACGCGCATCACCCGAAAAGCGCATGGAATTGAATGCAGTTTTTACCGATGTCTTTCTAAAGTTCTAACTTAAAATATAGAATTGAAAAAAATAGGGAGTTGCCACCTGTAGGTAAATTGGAGTTTAAGTAAATTATAAGATAAGGTAAATATTGCAATGTGGTTGTCAAAAGAAACATGTTTAAGAAGGCTTAGTGCCGAAATTAATTCTGTGGAAGGTTGCCACCTGTTTGTAAATATTAATTTAATTTAGTTGACAAGATGAATTAAATATTACAATAGTCGTATCTAATTAAATAAATTTAGGAAAATGCCGAAAATATTTCTTGTGGAGGGTTGCCACCTGTTTCAGAAATTTGATTAAATTAAATTTATAAAATAAATGAAATATTACAATATGAGTATTAAACTAAAGCGGGTTAAAAAAGTTTACTGTTGAAAATATGTTTGAAGCGGGTTGCCACCTGTTTGAAAAAATTAATTCAGTTAAATTGATAAGAAAAGGTAGATATTGAGTTAGTTCACTTTTGAAGAGAGTGCCTGGTATGCAAATTCGAGTTATAAGACTATAGATTAAATTCTTACGAGAGAATGGTCCTACTACCTACTTACCTACTTTCTAAGTACCTACGTACATATATTAACTAGCACCCACATTTGTTTGAAAATCTCACTTCATAAAGCTCTTAAAGGTTATTTTACTTTTCACGAATGAGGCCATAAGAGTTTTGGCAGGAGTAACAATTAAAAATGTGTAGAGCTTAGCATTTTTCCGCGCATATATTTTCAGTTCAAAAGCATTTATAAATATTACTTAGGGTATTTAGTCATTTTTTCTAGTTTTATGATTATCAGTATCTGAGTTCTGGTTATATTCGAGATCATAAACTTCGTCGATTCACTAATATATTTTCAAACATTATCCAACATAGGTAATAATCATAGGAAGGCCAAATATTTATAAGAAAGTATTTTTTGTGACAGAATGACAAATAGCAGTCGGAAATTGGGTTTATTACCCATTTTCTAAGTTAGTCACGGAATATTTTAAAGATCGATCCTATTCTACAAATTGATATGTTACATTAGTCATATCCCTTGAACTTGCGTACATTTCTATCAGAGCTAGCTCTTTACGGCGATAAGCCAGGCAATGGGCTTGACAGACTGTTTTCTTAAGTCGTTTGAGAATTTCATGAGCGAACTATGTTATATGCAATTAGCTTTAGCTTCTAAAGTTGCATACTTTCGGGCTAAATATTCGCTGTACACCAACTACATAGACGAAAGCGACACTGCCTAATGTGCAACTTGTACAAACAAAAGCTAACAATTTTCCAATAGGGTATATTGAATTGGTTTAGCGCCTATGCGAACACAATGGTATTAGTGAAAACATAAGTACAAATATTGACCGTACATTAACAGAAGCGCATACACATTTATATGTACAGTTCGTATGTACGGTTTGTTGATCTTAGAGCTCGCGGCAGCTTTTATCATGTTTTTTATATACTTTTGGCTTGACTATTACATTTTTTTGTATACAAAATAATACATACTTATTGGCTACATTATTTATAAGAAGAAAAAAAACACGAAAGTGACCAGTTTAAAGATGGACTCTTGTTGAATGGGAGTCGCATTAGAGCAGTCACTTTTTTGCGGGAAACAAAAAGGGAAACAATATTAAATGGAAACTTCTTCTGTAGTAATCCCTATCTGCTATCGATTTTCAAATTTTAGTTTATTTGTGTACAGCACAAAAACAGACTTTGGCAACAGGTTCACCATTTTTTAGGTCTGCCTCGCACATGGATCGAGGGAAGCTTAGGACATTCGGCTATAATAGGTACATAGGCGATAATCACATTACTCTTCAGTACTGACTATTAATTAAGTTATTACTTTCGATCAGAAACACAAGGTGGTACTAGCACTACAATACTGATTCTGCAGGCCTGTTACAATAAACATTTATTCTGATAAGGTCAAACTTTAAGGGAGACTCGAAAGAGGCTTTTTGTGACTTGAACAGAAATTAGATATATCGGAGCCATGCAAAAAAAATCTACAAAGTTAAAATTAGTCTTTTTCTTCTCCGGCCAACAAGAAGATGCAAAGGTCTTAGCCTTACACAAATTTCCAGGGATGGCTCTCACCCAAATGTCGTAGATTAACTGGCATCAAATAATTCAACTTCCAGGATGTTGGGGTTTTATATGTATGAAGATCACGAGTTGGCAAGGAAACAACAGGCAAAAAGACATAAGCGCCATTCTTTCACAATTTTATTTTTGATGCAGAAATGTTCCTATAGTAGCTAGATGCATTTCTGCATCAAAAATAAAATTTTGAAAAAAGTTCCGCTTATGTAGTTGAATCCAACATAACCCAGAGCTTCTAAATAAAAAGTATTTTTTAGATTCTGAATACAGAAAGACGCATACAATATTCCCTTTATGTTTGATCACAGGAAAACTTGAACTCGAATTTTGTGAAGTTTCAGATTTTGAAACACTTTCGGTAACATATTGCGACTTTTCTGGACTTTCTGAAATTTTACGGAACTCTTTGAGATTCACCGTTCTTTTTTTACTTTTTGGGACTTTTTTGGAATTATTAGAGGCCAGTAGGGATTTTTTTCAAATCTTTGAGGCTTCTAGAAATGCTTGGAATTTTTCCTGAGCTTGCTGGCATCTTCATCGTTCTAATTTTGAGAATTGTAGGGGACTTTTCGGAAGTTTTTGGGATCCTTCGTTTTTTTGTAATTTTTTTTTTGGTATTTTCAAGAAGAAAAATCTACAGTGCCTACCCACCAATTTTTCCAATTTCCAAATAAATTATATATATTTTTTTTTTTGTGTGAATACATTCATCCTGTTCGCCACCTCTCAGCGAACTATTCACTCGGTTTCTCAGATTTCTTGGTGCTACAATTTTTGTGACTTTTTCAGTTGTTTTCGGTGCTTTTTGGTATACTCATCTTTTATTTTTCGTTATCCTTCTGAATAATTTCGGAATTTTTCGGATTTGCCGTTATTTTTTCGAAACGTTAAGGATTCTTCGGGAACCTTTAGTTCCCAAGCTACAAACACTAGGCAGATGATTTGGCATTTTTTGAAAAGAAAAAAGGAGAAATTACTTGATATTTTCTGCGCGCACAAAATAATACTGTGATTATAAAATAAAATAATTTTTGTGCACAAAATAATATTAGGCAACATAAGCATTGTTACGATTACCGGTGAATTAATCGCTTTTTTCCCAAATCCTTCGGGTTCATTTTACTGGATTGTTAAATAAACGCTCAAATCACCGTACAACTAACTCAATTGTACAACAAACACTTTACAATACTTGTTAAGGTAATTGATATCTGTATCCGTAACCTGTTAAGGTTTTTGATCTCTTTTAGCATTTTTGCTTTTTATCTTTTAGCATTTTTGCTTTTTATCATAAACTGTACCTAAGTATACTATTTTTTGAAAACTAACAAACAAAAATTTCCCTTACAAATATATTTTACTGTTCGCTAATTTCTGCGTATAATTAGAATTATTTCGTGACTTTTTTTTGGCATATTGCGGGACCTTTGCGGATTTTTTCGAATTTTCCGTAATTTTTTCGAGATCTTTCAGTACTTTTCGGAACATTTCAGGATTTTCTGGGAAGCCTGTAAGTCCAGCACATTCATATATTAATATTGCGCTTGAAGAGTGTGTCAAAACTGAAAAGCAAAAATACCGTTTGCTCTCTGCCACAAAAAAATATCCGCCATAGTTTGGCTTTTCTTTATGCCTCAAAAAAAAAAAAAACAAATGAAATGCAAAAATAATCGCCTTTTCTTGCTCAAAATAATTGCATTCAAAAACTTACTAAAATTCCTTGGTTTTTATTCTTAAATTTATGCTCGGCACGATCTCTGATATAAATTCCTACAACTTCTAATGAGCAATTAACGCAACTTTTCTTAAAAATACCTGACTTGTTAAACAAAATTTACTCTAGCATATGCACTTGGATCTTACACATGCATGCACTTAAGAACTTGCGAATGAAAAAATTCACCACTCAAGCTTATGCAGACATACATACGTATATACATAGTATGTAGATATGTAGTTGTAGACCATTCCCCTGCATTTGATTTTCCATCAAAGCATCAAACATAGTTACTAAAAAACTTGCTAAGCTTTTTTGATGCTTAAATTTCTCACAACGATGTGCTTAAACGTGCATTGCATCGTTGCCAAGGCGTATGTATGACAGGCAGATGGGCAGATGAGCAGATGAGCAGATGGGCAGACGAAGCGAAACGCAAACCGACAAACTGAATAAGAGTTTCTTGTGAATGTTAGTTAAGTTTCTGGCATCACTTCGAATGCGCTTTATGCCTTCACATTCTTGCATGTGTTCACATGTACTTAATATTCGCATATGAATGTAGACCTCCTGTCGGCTGCTGGTCGAGCAAAAAAAAAAAAAGCGTATGGAAATTTTCGAGGTAAAGATTGACTTTTTTTCATTTTTTTACACAATGTCGTTTTTAAGTCGAGAAGCGGAAAATAAAAATTCATCAAAAGCCTTTTAAAGCCAAAGTGTGAAAAAATGTATGCACATTAGGGCGGGTCAATTTGTATGCATGATTTTTTCGATTACGCGTTTATAGCACAGACGGATTCTACGTGTAATACTAAGCAAAATTTCCCAAGGAACAACGGGCCTAAAATCAATTTGTAGTTTGCAAAATTGCGAAAATAGGTTTCTAACATTTTGCTGTAGTGTAGTAAAGAATGCTTAAATTTTGTACAAAAACATGCTACAAAGGAGGTTTTTTTTTTGGTATAGGAATCTATTTCTGCACTTATATTTTTCTTGAAACTTCCGCCCGAGGGCGCAACAGCGAACATTTTCACATTTTCTTCGAAACCTATTTTAGCAATTAGGCAAATTCCAAATCGATTTCAGACCCATAGTTTTTTCGGTAAATTCGTTTAGAATTACACGTAAAATCAATCCCCCTATGCTATACGCGCATAGTAAAAAAAATGGCCCGCCCTAATGTGCATACATACATATGAATAGGAAATAAGGAAAATTCTTAAGTCTTAAGAGTCTTGTTCAATAAAGTATTGTAAATTTAGTGAAATTATAAAAAATAATACAAATTGCTTAAAAAAAAATTAACTGTAGATACAGTGATGAAAATATAAAGATTTCCCTTTCGATTATTTAATCTTTATTATTTCTTTATGAAAGTGTAGCTAGCTATCTAACAAAGACCATGTAAGTCAAAATTTCAAACTTTGTACAAAAATTAACAAAATGCGAGAAAGTTTCATCAAAGGTTTGCGCTTTTTTATTCGATATTTTAGAAATATTTTGAGTATGCCATCTTGTAGCCCATTCAATTCCAAGTGTAAATTTTGAGTAGCTAGGATCTATGGTTGATTTTTGGTAATTTTTTTTAAGGTGTTGGTCATTTTCTCCATACAAAAAATTTACATACTTTGTATGGAAGAAAATCCGCGAATAAAAAATTTCCAACAATTAACGGTAAGGTTGGACTTCAAACTTTATTATACTAAAATTTAGTGGGCTACAAAATTGCGTACAAAAAAAAAACAATTCTAGAAAATATGCTTAAAATGTTTAAAATTTGTTAAAATTCGTCCAATTTTTATAAATGCTCTACAAAGTTTGAAATTTTAATTTAGATATTTTTTTAGAAGTGACTTTTATTTTCATAATAAAAAATGTAAACAAGGGAATAGCCAAAACTTCCTGAAATGTCTTTTCCCTATTTCTCGCTACGTTTGTGTATATACCAGCGTGGGCCGAAAATCCGATTTTTTAGAATTTTGATTTGTAATAGCAAAAATGTGATTCATTATGCTTTGAAAAAAATCTCTGTGGAATTTGGAATTATTCGGTCAATATCCCAGGCTCGCCCAAGTCCATGAAAGTTCAATATGCTCAAAAAATTAAAATTTATTAATTAATACATTTTTTACTAAAATTGCAATAATCTTCGAAAGTATTAGTCCTACATAACTTGGTATATGGACCTGTTTTGTAGAGAATCGAAGTTAGCTAAAAAAAAAATTTAGTACTTGAACATTGGTGGACATGGGCGAGCGTAGGATATTGACCAAAAATTTTCACATTTCACATAGATTTATTTAAGATCATAATGTACCATATTTTTGCTAGTACATACACACATATATTTTTGCGATCATTTTCTAAGTACTGAATAAAAAGGTATTATGTCTTTTTATTCTAAAAACAAAATTGTGGATTCGATGCTTTAGTAATGTCCCGATTACTTTTTTTTAATTTAGTTTACCATTCTTTTGTTTATTTAACTTTCTTATAATTTTTAGATTTCATTGTTTTAAAGGGAAAAATATTTGTTTTTTTTATTTCATTTAACTTTTAAGATCTTATTAAATTTATCAACTTTTTGTTGTCTTTATTTAATAAAAATTGTTTTATTCTAATTTAATTTTCAAGAACCATTTCCTTGTTTTTTTTTTT
>NW_016165786.1:19082-26362 GCF_001687245.7 Rhagoletis zephyria | reverse complement strand
ATCTAGGAAAAAGCTAGACCTCTGTATAAATACGCTGACACAATTCCGGAGATCCTGGCGCGATCGATTAGCGACTCGTTCAGGTCGTAGACCGAATGCTGGTATGCTGGGATAGGTAGAGTATAGCTTGCAGAGTTTTCGCTGAGCAGCTATGTGGGAAGGAGCACCTTGCACGAGCGAGTCTTATTCCCTTTTCTTTGCATAGCTTTGAGGGGAGTTAAAAATAAACAGTTTAATGCTTTTGAATATCAATATTTCGGACCCATCGAGCCCAGCTTTCACACTTCATGCAATGCTCTGCTCCTTTTCTGTCTAAAATTCTTATAGCATTCATGCCTGTCTGTTTGAACGCAATATAGTTCCTCGGTTTTCGAGATATCCAACTGAAGTTTGGTATGCGGATGTATTTTTAAAATGTATTATTCATTTGTAGGACAACTATAACATAATATTTCTCCAATACAACTTATTCTTCAGATATGAGATTTTTGTATAATTCCTCAATTTATGGCATAAAATTTCGGGCAATTTTTACTCATTGTCAATAGAAAACTTTCAGTAAAAACTTTCGGGTCACTATAACCTATAGCCTTCATACAACTGATGGTTCAGATATGGGCCTTTACTTGAAAAGTCCTTCATTTGGACGGATAATTGCATTATTTGGGGTTAGTGGGGGACCTATAAAAATTCGTTACTATTAAAAAATGGGACATGACAATTTTTGAGCGATTTGAACGACCTCTAACAGCTGTTTTCACCAGCAAGTCAAATGGAAAATGATTATTTATTTTAAGTCAATTTCCATAAAAAATGCAAAAAATGAAAATAATTTCTCACTTAAATTGCTTTCGTGAAATTGGCTGTAAATATTTTTTTTCATTTCAAAATAAACAACAGGGGTATTATTTTTTTTCAGTATGGAACAATCCTTGGGAGTGAGAGCACTAAAATTCCGACCTTACTTTTTTGGGCCGCCCTTATCTAAGCATTACATTATCTAAACATATCAATCTAATCAAATCGATATGCTAGTTCATACATGCACTTATCAGCAGAGTGTAACTATTTTTGAAGTACTAAATATTTAGTAAAAATTTATGTATAACATACAAACATTTAATAAAGTACGTAGTTTTCGTATTTTTATCATGACACAAATAGCGTCTGCAATATTAAGTAACATAATTTTTGAACTATCACTGGAAGATATATTTTTCAACACATGCAGACATCATCAACGATTGGAAATCGTTTTAAAAAAAAAAAAAAACTCGAATTTATCAGACAAACAAAGGTACTTCATTAGCTAAAAATTTTGCGGAAATGTTCCGTCGTTGTTCAAAAATGAATCAACTCAAAATTCACTGTTTGTCATTAACTGTTAAGAATTACAATTTTGAAAAATTGTGTTGCAGAGTACTCATGCAACTTTATAAAAACCAGATTTTCAGTTCCGAACTTTTAAAAAAAGTAATTTAATGATGTAGTAGTTGTTTTTAAATTCTTTTTGGACGTTTGTTAGTAATCTACTTCACTGTGTAACTACAAAGCGGAATTCCGAAATTATATATCTAACTAATATCGGATCTAAATCATTGACACCCAGGTATCACTCATACAGGCCTTTAATTGATTATTTACGCTGCTAAATTCGCTGACCTATAAATAACTTGTTAGTAGATAATTACAAATGTACATAAATATGTATCTAAAGTCATAACGCTTTGCCGGTGAATAAAAAAAAACAAGCCATGTGGGAATGCAATACTATGTATGTACCCTGCAGGAAAAACCCGAACGAATGAATCAAATTTCGAGTTCAGCACTAGTTATTTATAGGCAAAAACGAACCAGTCTGATAGTAAATAGATCCTCACCAGTTCGAAAGTAGTGAAACGTGGTATTTTTACACAATTATTTTATTTAACTTTTTAAAATTACAAATGGCTAGCTCAGAGTGAAATGTTCATAGTTCACTTTTTCTAAAAAATATATATATATTTTAATGCAAGAAGCAAGAATAATTAAAAATGCTTCATTTACTAACAGGTCTATTCTGCGCTGGTAATAAAAAGTTTGTAACCGGTGAATAAAGTTCCTGTCAATTTTTAAACCCTTTTCGCATTCTGTGCACTATTGTAACCGGTAAGTTTTGTTACCATCTCATAAGCTGGTAACAAAGTATTGCCCCGTGAAATATGCAATGCCAGAATTTGCACAACTCTTCATAGCTGAATTGCTGAATATTTTAACTGCATTACCAACGTACCTAGAATCGCGGTGACAAGAACTGGTCACATTTTTTGGTAATAAAATTTTCCGGTTACAAAATCTTCGGTAACGTGCAGAATAGACCTGTAAAAGATAGAACTACCGACATATTTTATTTTTAACCGTTTTCATTAAGTGATACGGAAATTTGCTAAGCCCAAAAAGGTCTCAGAAAATATGTTGAGTTCCAACGAATACACAAAATTTTTCAGTAGAACTCCAGATCTAAGGTGGAGAATTTACTGCTGTTTCGGAAATATTGGTTAAAGGGATGCAGAGCGAACTAAGTAGATCTCATGTGTCGAATTTAGAACTGGTTCGGAACTATCGAAAATTCAACTGAACGAGCTCGCCGCTAGCGCGTTTCCCTACAGGGTATGCACACACAACTCCTTACATACATACATATGTATATAATAGTGCATGAATTATTTACACATTTAAATTATGTTGTATCGCGCATTGATGCGAAGTGTTGATTCACTTGTGGCAATTAATGGAAATTATAGGAACAGAAATAACAATATAGTGATGGCAAATAATATGCAAATGTCTAGAAAGGCAGAAAGAGGCGTTAAGCGCCTAAAAGTAGCACTCAATTAAGTAACTAATTTCAGAAATGCATTATAATTTATACAATTACATGATTGTTGTTTAACTTTCTTGTAAAAGTATACCGATTACACATTGCAATACCGATTAAGACTTTCCTAGGTTACCTAAATACTTAGTACCGGCCATACCGCACAGTGCTGAGCCCCATATAAAATATTGCTAAAAGTACCAATTGTGCTACAATTTTATGGAATTTTTTATCTGTGGTATTTTTAACTAGGAATGTATGTAGATATGTGAAAAATAGCATAGATTCGCAAGCCGCCACGCCCACTACACTAGGGGGCGAATATCGTAAATGTTATCCAATTTTAATGCAATTCGGATGGTACCTTAGTTTTAACTAGTAAAATTTAAATCTGAAATATGGGCAAAATCGGCCCACTGCCACGCCCACTAGGAGGCGGATATGGTAAATGCTATCCGATCTTATTGACATTTGGTTTGTATCTTAGTTATAACTAGAAAAATTTAAATCTGAAAGATGGGAAAAATCGGCCCATTGCCACACCCACCAGTTACAAAAAATCCATTTATAAAAAGCTAATTTTATTTAATTTGGATAACACCTTACAGACTTGCTCTTTAATGTAGTGTGCGAAGAAATTCGCCACCCTATGATAGTTTATGTACTCCGCCATTCCTGGACAAAGGTATTACACAGCAAATTATAGTAAAACCGCACATCAATCACTCATTTTTGCCACGGCTTATATGGAGATCTGCCAATGTGAAGTATCCAGTCTAAGTAAATACTATAAACATAAGGCTAGCAGATTCTAGCAGCTGGAACTTATTTCAATAGTTTTCTCCAGGGTTTAGTGAACGTTGTAATCTCCATAGCTCCTTGCTTTAAATCATACATGTAAATGTTCTCAATGAAATAAACACGTTATGGGGAAAGCATTTAATATTATCGAATTTCGCATTAAAGATGAAAAAATCCAACCAAAACCGATCATTCAAATATCAGTGTTGGGGAATTTTTTTTTTATTGAATAACGTAAAAATATGACCTACCAAATACGGTATGCTCTATTTTTCCGTGGTATTACCGACTTCCGACTTCAAGATTACATAAGTAACTTTTGTTGGGAACTTTTTCGGGAAAGGACTTCCGGTTAAAATAATGCACTTTCGTTCTGTTTAACCTACTTCTCATCGAAACGGGAAGTCGGTGATACGATAAATAGATAGAGCATCCACGACTTGATAATTCTTATTTCTTCGTTCTCCAATAAAAACACAGTCACACCTTTAACAAGTCTTGGACGAGTTGAAGTACGAAGACCTTTTAGAGGTTGAAAAAGGCACCTCCGAGAGAAATGTTTTAAACAAGAGTTAAGTATTTTTATCCTCCGAATCCGAATCTGCAGTAAAAATGGTCGAAACCGGAAATCGGTAATACGACCAAAAGAGAGAGCCATACCCGATTTGGTAGTTCATCAGTTTGGCGTTATTCAATAAAAAAAAAAACATTTCCCACCATTTTAGAGGCGGTGGACGGGTGGTCTGGGACACCCTATTTATATATTATCCATCACAATTTCGAATTTCTTGGCGGGTAAAACAAATAAACGAATTCACAACACCTGCATTATGCAAGTATGCAGGTAACTACTATTTACATACATAGCTACATATGTATGTAATGCAATCAAAGCCAAAATACTGCTCACACTCTACATATTACATACGCACATTACATTAGTGAATTTCATAATTAAATGCCATTACGCTTGAATAATTTTCTTCATTTGCACACAAAAAACGAGAGTAATTTTTCTTTTGGTGAAGTTATTTTTGCATAAATTTTTATGATACCCCGCTCTTAGCGTGGAATTTAGCTAATTAATTTTACCGGAAAATTATTGACGTAGTGAATGTACTATACATAGATAACCAGTTAAATAAGTTAAAACTACAACTTACCAAATTCGTCGAAGTAGTGCTTTTCGCGTCATTAACTTTTGGTAATGTAGATGGATTTGTGGCTCTGGGTGAACTGAAATGAGAAAAAAAAATTGTTTTGAATAAAAAAAAGTGTTCAGAAGACAGGAGGAGAAAGGCCAAAAGGGTCAAGTTAAAGCATTCTCTTCAATTTTAATGTAAAAACTTATCTATTTACGATTCACAGTTCTCGTAAAAGGAATTGTGTTCTAACATAAATCTTAAATATGCACATATATAGGTATGTAGATATTAAAATATTTTGTATGCAGCTATAGTATACGCACTGTAATAGTTGAGTGTAATAAAGCATACAAACTTAGGATAAAAGTAATGTAAAAACATGTAAATATGTACATATATAAGCGCATAATAACGACCAATAAAAGAAGCTTAGAAATTGAAATTAAATAACTCTCTTGAAGTGCCTAAAGCAGTAGTAAAAAGTTTTTAGGTTTATACAAATACACATTCACAGCTATTTAGCTGAAGTCGATGAAAAGGTTATGCATTTTATGAGCTAAAAATTGGGTTGCGAAATCATGGAATAAAGTCTAAAGCAACAACATGTATTAGAATTTGTTTTTGATTGTTTCCTTTCTTAGGCTTAATCGCCTGTGAAAATATTCGTTCTGTAATGCGATAAGTATGTGTATTAGGGTGGTCCAAAAGTGCATGTGAAAAAACTAGAGTCCAAGTTTTAATGCTCTCACTCCCTAGGATTGCTCTATATAGAAGAAAATATAGCCCTGATTTATCTCGAAATAGAAAAATATTTAGAGGTGTGGGGAAAAAACAATTTTTCGTACAAATGGTATAGAATTCTTTAAAGCAATATTTTTCGAAAACTCCGTTCTCTTCAAGAGGCTTCCAATAATGATACCCAATTGCTAATTTTAACATTTTTTAAAACTAACGATTTTAATCCCCTTTGCACCTATATTAAGTGTTTGGCCGCACTTTTTCTCAGATTTGTGGCGTGCGCCTTGATGTTGTCACACAAAGGGGAGGAACCTACAGTCTAACGCCGGCTCCGAACGGCGATTGTATTTTAATGAGAAGCTATTTTTCATGGCAGAAATACACTGGGGTGGTTTGCCATTGCCTGCCGAGGGGCGACGGCTGTTAAGAAAAAAAAACTGTTTCTATATATTTTTGCGATGTTGCTTTGACCAGGGTTTGAACCCAGGTCCTGCGGAGTATTGGTAAGCAATTGGCAATAACAGAACTAAATTTTCATATTGAAAAATATTGATTTTCAAGAATTCTATAAATTTTGTACGACAAATAGATTTTTTGCCACATAAAATACATGGAAAACTTTGAGCGCTTGGAGCAACCTATAAATATTTTTTATTTAAAAATGAAAAGGGCTTTATTTTGTCGGCATAGAAAAATCCTAGGAGGTGTGTGCATTAAATTTCCGACTTTCCATCTTTTGGACCACCCTATGTATATACATGGAAACTCAGATTTGTGCAGCTAGTAGGTTACCTTCTGTTCCTAGCAAAAACTCGTACTCTGTTCAAATTATAAAATTTGATCTACTTTAGGACTTTCCCTTTAAAATATTACAACCCAATTTCGTCATCTGCGAAATGAAATGTTTTGGAAAATCCTAAGAAAATTACATGCTTTAGAAAAATATCTCTTAAGCGATTTCATTTCTGTGGCACAATCTAGTACGATGTTACCACGATTCCTAATTCGCTCTCTCATTCGTAATTCGCTCTCCCATTCGTCATTCGCCATCCAATTACCCTTCGCCATACAAAATATTGAGAGCGAATTATCTCATTTGTAGGTATCGATGCCTTCTCTAATATTTATCGGAAATATATCGAAGTTTTCACGGCCTGGTTCCATTTGCTGGCACTTTTTCTAGCTCCTGCAAAATTAATTTATAAAATTTTCTCTATATAAACTAAAATCTATTATAATAACTTAAATTTTTGCTCCATCTTCGATATTTGCAGTTCACAACAATAATAATAAATAGCGAAGAACAAGAACAGGAAGTAGAGCTGCAAACGAATTACGAATGTGTGTCGTGGAAACAGGGTAATTCACGAATTACTTAGCGAATTATTTAGGGCCAATTTCACAGTGCGTAGCTAACTCAGAATCGACAGTTAACTAGAGATTTTCAGTACAAAATTCTGTAGTTAACTCCCGATTCTGAGTTAGCTACGCATTGTGAAATTGGCCCTTAGAGAGCGAATTACGAAGAGTGGAAACATCGTATAAGCTTTCAAAATTTGAATCGTACTCACTAAATTATTTTCTGTTGTAAGGTTTCGCGACGATTTTACAAGCTTTTATTTAACTTCACTTGTATGTATGTATGTATGTATGTATGTATGTCCTGGAACTTTGCAGTCAATATTTAACAAACTTCCCGATGAGCTACAGACTTGAAACTTCAAACTTAGCTCAGAACT
>NW_016165786.1:0-18325 GCF_001687245.7 Rhagoletis zephyria | reverse complement strand
ATCTACAAATTATTTTATACTTTTTAGTTCTTGTTGTAATAAAAGCGTGTTTTTAGTTTTTTTAACTATAATATTATTCCATAAACTACTTGCTTCGATACAACAGTATATCTTCCCCCAGGGTGACACGAATACAGAAGGTGGCGCTGATTGTGATACCGCTAACTCTCTATTAAAAATTTTGACAGAAGTGTGACGTCATATCAGTTTTCGTTTATTGCCTGTGTAATATACATATACATATACAAAACATATATGTACATATATACTGACAGATCTCTCTCAGCTCTCTCCACCAGCATATCTGCTATGACGTCATATTCACGCGTTACTCTCCCGAATTTTCACATCAATCAGCGCAATATTGCATTCCATCGGTCTTGCCTTCTCCTAGACATTAGAGCAGTGCGCCTATTCTTAATTGGTCAATTAGGTTGTAGTTTAAGCCTGTTCCCTTACACTTAAAAATAAGCTGGTAAATCAGAGTATAAGTCACGATATTTAAGTGTTGGAATTGTAAACCTTAAACCAAAACGGAATTCTGCATAATTTTAAAGCTGGAAAGCCAAGTTCTACATACCAACGTACATACATACATACTTATAAAATAACTGCTTTAAATGCTATTATTTTCCGTACAACGCTCAAACGAACCGAGAATTATTTAACCAAGCAACAGCAAATAAATTCCGACATTCCTTACGTGTTAGCATTGAAGCAGGACACGTTACAATAAACATTAGTACAGTGAAGAATTTGTAATGCTATGCGATGGCAGAAAGAACAGAAAGAAAGGTGAGAATGCAGCAGCTTTGTAGAACGAATAGGAAAAAACAAAACTAATAAAAACCTTATGCGCAAACATTTCTATATAAGTAAGTATGTACATTAGGGTGGATCGACAAAAAAAGTTTTTCCAGTCCACCCTAGGATTAAAGATATTTTGAAGGCGATCGAAAAAAAAATTTTTTTTTTTTTTGCCACGCCTCCCCGATGGGCTATTTACTTTTTTTGACACTACGTCGCCATTATAAGTCCGATTTTAATGAGCCGTACACCGTTGTTCATGGCTTGGAAGCCGCCACAATTCTTACCTTAATCACTGTTAAAGAAAAAGTTTCACAGAATTTAAAGGCCTTTTCGACAGACTAAAAAAAATTGGAATTTAGGTATGATGTGAAACGAGATACCGACAGTCACTACTAGAATTTGAACTCGGAGTAAAAAATGATTAAGGTAAGAATTGTGGCGGCTTCCAAGCCATGAACAACGGTGTACGGCTCATTAAAATCGGACTTAAAATGGCGACGTAGTGTCAAAAAAAGTAAATAGCCCATCGGGGGGGCGTGGCAAAAAAAAAAATAAAAATTTTTTTTGGGATCGCCTTCAAAATATCTTTAATCCTAGGGGTGGACTGGAAAAACTTTTTTTTTTGTATGGGGACCGATCCGCACTAATGTACATACCATAGGAATTAAAAACTCAACTGTAATGTATGAAAAAAGGGCAAAAAATAAGCCAACACCTGAAAAAGTTGTATATGGAAATATAAATCTGATTGTATGGCACATGTATATATACATATAAATATATAGTATGTACATATGTATGTATTTATGTCCGTGACGATATGCTAGCTCGAAGGATGTTTTGTGTGAAAATCTATGTTTGTAGTGACGAGTGAGACCGCGGACAAAAAGCAAAAAAAAAATCATTACTCCAAAAAAGCTAAGGAGGACAAACTGATGCTGCAGCTCTTTCTATGTAGATCCTTTCATATCCTTTGTTGTATTTGTGATTTGCTTAATTTCCTAGAAATGAAAAATCTACCAATTAAGTATTGAAGAAAAATATTCCAACATTTTTACATACATACTATATGTACATATATTCATATGCACTGTACACATTCACATGGATTTATGTATAAGTAGGTACACATATAAGTATGTGTGTACTAGGTGTGGCATAGCTGGTTAAACCAATATTTATTTAGAAAATACACCTTGGCGCTCTAGGAAGAGGTGCCACAGACGCTTAAATCAAGCGTCATAGAAATTACTAGGTGTATTAATGCAAATACTACCCAGCCAACGAACCGAGTCTGCAGGGCGCACAATTAGGGCGCGGTGCGCTTATGCCGCTAGGGAGGCTCTGAAAAGAGTTCCAATGGGGCATATCCGCCAGGAAAGGGTGCCTTCTCAATATACTTATATGAAAAATTTCCTTAAATTTGCGATTTTGGAGTACCAGATAGCTCCGTCAGATAATCCGCTAAGTCGCATTTCGAAGAAGCATTTGAATTTTTTTCGTAATTTCTTTTTATTGAAAAACCTTTAAATTAAAGAAAATTATTTAACATATTAAGTAGTTATTCAGTGAAAAGAGAAAAAAATTATTCTATTGAATTAAATGCGCCCGAAGAGTTCTAAAGTTAGCCAAAAGTATTTTTGCATGAGTTATTGCTTAGCTCTAAATGCATTCGCAACTGCCATAACGTCAACAGTTTTTTTTGCGATGTCCCTTTCCAGGAACATTCGGAAGCGATGACCCCCTTCTGGATTAAACATTTATTTAATTTTCATCTTACAGACTAGATGCAAAGAAAAGAAAAACGAAATAATATGAAAACACTTTCGACTCTCTTTTCACTCCACTTTCGGGCTCATTCGAGGTGTTGCTGTGGGAGTTCCTTATGACTCCATATTAAGAGCATTCCGACAACGCTCCCTCCAGGTGATACTGTTGGAGTCCTTTTTTAATCCATATTTAGCGCCCTCCGCATTTGGTTA
This sequence comes from Rhagoletis zephyria, assembly GCF_001687245.7. Lineage (NCBI taxonomy): Eukaryota > Metazoa > Arthropoda > Insecta > Diptera > Tephritidae > Rhagoletis > Rhagoletis zephyria. Next base: position 15,533 of record NW_016165786.1, on the reverse strand, counting down.
GCTGGGATACTACATGTACACATTACATAGGAATGTATAAATATTGCGGTGAGTCTCATTAATGTAGTGTTTTACTAGAATTACGAGAGACTGGAATGTGCACAAATAGCATTTCCAAAAAAAAGAAAAAATTTTCGTCTGCACTTGTGGGTGTTTAAATTCGGAATACATATTCAGTAACACAACTTGAGTAACATAAATTTATACATTTTTGGAGATGTCTTTTTCGTGTTTTTTTTTGGATTTTCATAGCGCCTTCTCAAACTCTAGAGATAAGTCCAATATTATTTGAATACATAATCACTCGTTATATATATGAGATACTTTGAAAGGATAAATATAAGAATCTTATTGAACAATATACATATGAATTTGTATGTAAATATTACCGGCATTTCGATTCGCTCATCCGCTTTTCCCTATTATGCAGAATTCTTGCGTTTGGCATATTTCGAGGTCATGACTTTCCATCAATTATTTTGAATATGCAATTGTAAGATGATGGGTAGAAAGCTCGTGCGGTCAAAGCTCATAAGTTTTGTTCTAATGGACCAAGGTAGGGCGATTTGATTCTTCTTGTTCTCTCAAATTGAAAAACTAATAACATTTGAAAGGTATATACAGTTACTACCAAAATTGAGCGTTCTTTTTTGTTAATATTCGCAATGTTTTACATGTTAATTTTGTGTTAAAATATGTCTTATATTTTAGCGAACTCCATTTAAATACAAGAATGAGACTATGTACAAAAATTATGAAAAATCTGCAAAGTTTCAGCAAAGTCGCAAACTTTTTAATACGAAAAAAATAGTTCAGGTATGCAGTTTTATAGCCCATTAAATTTTAGTATAATAACGTGCAAATTTTAATTCTCTAAAAAATCGCGTTAATTTTCAAGAATTTTTTTGCTGACTGTCCTACGCTTTATATGAAGAAAAAAATCTGTAGGTCAGCCAGCAAAAAAATTCTCAAAAATCAAAGCGAATTTTTAGACATCGGAAATTTGCACATTATTATACTAAAATTATACTAATGGGCTACAAAACTGCATACCTGAATTGTTTTTAGAAATCCTTATTAAAAAGTTCGCGGTTTTGCTGAAATTCTTGGATTTAAATGGAGTTTTCTAAAATATAAGCCATATTTTAATACAAAATCAACAACACATTTTTAACATGTAAAGCATTGCGAATATTAACAAAAACGAGCCGTACGCTCAATTTTGGGAGTAACTGTAAGTAGTTAAATTTTTTGTTCACCTTATGCCTTTCTGAAGGGTCTGTGCAATTTTTGAATTCAATCTACAGTTTTGAAAATCTTTTGGCGACGTCATAGCACCAATCCAGACTGATTTTACTGAATATTCATAGGGTGGTTTTTAATTTTTAGAGTGTTTCAATTGAGCACAGATGTGATATCTGGCATGATTTAAAACTTCAAACAATATGCACTTTAAACCAGTAAGGGTGGGTTGATTTTATCGAGACGCGTATTTAATTCACGCCGTTTTACGAACTCCCTGTTTACTACACATAATGTTGTTGTGCAAGGCAAACCGAACTCGAATCTTATTTGTTGTTATGAAAAAAGTTATAAATGTATCAGCTGCTAAAGGAGTTTCTAGTCACGTGCGTGAAATGTTTAACCTAAATTTCGGAACACTTGTGAGATTCGAGTTAAAGAATGCATTTAGTACATACATATGTATGTATATAAATATGCATAAATGTTTGCAGGTAGTCAGCGTGTCATGAGCAAAAGATGTGGATGGACGTGACAATTGGTAGTCACATAAATGTAGGTATCCATGTATGCAATTTACATACTTGACATTCAGAGAAAGTGACTCATCTGAATAAAATTAATAATAGTGAAAATACTCGTATGTAGTATGTATTCATATGCATATACTTAGCATGTATACATACATACACCTATGTATTATTAACCTTCTTGAACATGTACTAATGCAATATGCATTCATGCTGCATTTTATTGACTGGACTTTCGTTGCTACAGGCAAGCACGTTTCACTATTCATGCATTTTTAAATATGTATATGCTTATTAAATCGACCATGTTAGCCCATTACATTACCAAATGCCACAAAATTGCTTATCATCTGAGCATATTGAAATTTAAATGTAATCATAAGGTGCATGTTTGTACTTGTATGCACATTCATGGGAGGAAGATTACATGGGGGTTGCCATATACGCCGACCAAAGTCAAGTGTTTACTTATACCGCGTGTAGTAGTAATCAGCGAAAAATCCTTTATGTTGACTGCAGTACCATCTGATCAATGAAATTAGATACCTAGCTGGTCCTTCTGAGATTGAGGTCAATATAAGTTTTTCCTATCTGTAGCCACATGATGTCTCTCGGTTATTGCTGCACGAAGTATTCACCTAATTTCTGAGTATGGCTCCAAGGGCCGAAGGTTATAGTGCTATGACTGGTCAGACCGAAATTCCCGGTCAAATGGTTTACCAGAACTAGATCCCAGATATGCACACTTGTACACAGACGGACCAAAGATGGAGGGTCACCAAACTTTCTATTGCAATGGATACTTGGTCCACAGTCTTACACACCGAGTCTACTATCAATCTCAATTTGTGAGAGACTGAACCTTTTGAAAGATTTAAAAGGCGCTTTTCTAGTTATATTTTTAGATATCCAGAGGGCCATAAGGACCCTTTGCAATAGGACGATCCCCTGCAGGCTCGTTAAGAAGTGCTTTACTCTAGGCAGCAAGGAACACGGTATTACTATACTGGGTACCAGGACATGCCGGATCGTGGGTAATGAGGCCGTTGACGAATTGGCTAGGGAAGCCTCATCGTCTTGTGGGATCGGAACCGTTTCGTGGGTAAACTCCAGAACGTAGTAAGTACTGAGGAGAGATAGGAGGCCTTGACAGGCCAGACGTTTTGGTTATCCTTTCGCTAGGAAAGATATACATCTTTTGAACAGAGCCGACATCAGGTTGTTTATTGGCTACCTGACTCGTCATAATCACCTGCGATGGCTTTCCGTTTTTTGCTTTGAGGACGAGCAGACGTCGTGGCACATTATGTGTGACTGTCCGACATTGGCCAGACTAAGATTGAAATGCTTCAGTTCTTCCACATTCGATGTCCTAAAGGTTAGGAATTTGTCTACCAAGAAACTTTTGGCTTTCATAAAGGAGGAAAATCAAGGTTAAGAACCATCTATCTATGTCCGTCTCTGTTACACCCAAAAAATTTACATTTAATTACAACTGATCTAAACATAAATTGTCTTGGAATCTTATTTTTCTCATTTGGCTCTACGACCGTTCGCCGGATTTTATGCTCTCAAATACTTATGTCCATGTCGTGAAATAGCTCGCACTCTTCGCCATTCCATCCTCTTCGGTACGCGTCGTCCACGCAAAAAGGACCATAGATTTTGATTAGAATAGTTCTCTCGGAAGCCTCCAAAGCCTTCTCTTTTTTCTTCGACATCGTCCACGTTTCTGTGTCATAGAAAAGGACGGGAATGCTAAGAGATTTGTAGCGCGTAATTTTGGTTCGTCGAGAAAGGGCTCTGCTTTGCAATCGCCTACCGAGCCCAAAATAGGACCTCTGAGCAAGAATTATACTTCACTTTATTTCCAGCCTGATATTGTTGGTGGCATTTTTGCTGTCTTGGAATACCAGGACATAGTATCCAAGAGAAAAAGAAGATTATCCCCGCTGACTTCAGTATAGACTCCACATCCCGACTCAGTGCTAGGGAAGTACGTTCTCGTAAAGGTAAAATATGTACGTATAAATAAATTCCGGATTAAAGTTATTCAAGTCTGACCAAGCGCAGATTCTGTAATCGCCATTTATTAAGCAACGTAGCACATTGAACCCGGCAAGTAGCCGACCGTTAGGGTATTAAAGCTAATTAGCCCGCTTGCTTACGCTCCAGTAAAGAGTGTAAGTAGTAAACTACAGACTCAAAAAAGTATGCCAAGTCGACATGCTCCCTTCGGATACACCTTCAACTCAGCCATCCCTCGCTTTTTAAGCTCTTAAACAGAGCTCTGTTCACAAAACTCACCGCCTTTGCAAAGTGTACGCCCTGCACAACCAACTCGTCGTTGTTGTGCTTTTCTTTGGCTTTATTCCTCTTGCCACTTTCGGCCCAAGCTGTAATTCTGCAAATGTAGTCGCAGTTGTAGTTGTTGACCTCTGGCTGACCATGGCTGAGCAACAGCTGACATTGGATTCGCGCAGCTGCATTTGGCACTGGCCGTGTCTGGGAGAAAGGAGCGTTCTACTTAACGACAGTCACTAATAAATTAATAGCACACTGACACTTTAAATGGGTGAGGTTAATTTTTTTCTGCACTCTTTTCTTTTTCTTATATTAGTATTTATGCACTTTTTTTGCCTTTGCATTTAGCACTTGCACTTTGACACTGAAAAGTGTGGAAGATACAAAAAAAAAAAATAAAATTAACGCTGACTGTATACTTAGAGTAGCGCTTTGTGTTTTGTGTTTGTCATTTCCATGTAGTTGTAAATGCGAGCTCCAACTAATTTGTAATTAAGCCGGTGAGAACAAGTGTGAAATAACTTTTCAAATAAAAACCAGTTCACATCTTTATGTATGTATGTATGTATGTATATAGGTAGCTGTTGTACTTTCATTAGATACTGTTGTTAAACTTATTTTTTGCATGTATTTTTTTATTCACATTTGTTTTTGTATTTTACTCAAAAAAGAAAACAAAATGCCGATGCGGAGATACTACGCGCTTAAATTTTTATGAATGAATTAAATTACTGAGACGAATGCGTACACCCCGACCGGTGTTTGAAAAGCAACTGAGTCATTTGCGAGTCAGCCAAAGGCAAAGGCAGATTTCAATTTCATTTTGAACTCAATTCGTCGTTGAGGCCTATTATTTTGAAATAAACAACCGCCGCCACCATCACCACCACTACTACCACAACCACTACCGAAAGGCGGTCGGAAGACAACACAGCACCAGAAATGCACCAAAAATATGTATGTACATATATTGAAAAAACATACTTATCGCAGACGTGCGGTCCGATCGGTCCCTATGCTATTCTCTGGTACTATGCAACCAGTGTTGCCAGAACTTTTTGGGGCGACCGGCAAAAAAATAACCAGAATTCACATATTTTATTTAAATGCAAAAATTACAATTAGGAAGACTAGTAAATCCATTACTTTTTTTTTGGTTAACAAAGATTATACGTAGCTAAGCTGTACATCAGAAGTCATCTTTGTATTACTTAAATATAAAAAAGAGGTAAATTACAAACTTATGTTCTTTTCTATTGAACAATTTTGCCTTCTTATAAATATTGTAACATTTGCAATAGGTTGCTTTTTGTCCAGCAAAACGGCTATATTATATTTGCTTAGTGTGAGGGCAATATTTTGAGAAATTAACACGTCAAGTGGTAAAAGGGCTGAGGAAGAAGGACGAGGTAAAATGATGCCCTGCAACTTGTAACAGTACCAATTTTTGGATTCTGGGAATTTTCTGATAAAGATGTGGTGCTACTAAAAAATATATATATGTGTACATAAATATAAGCACGAAGCTATGTATTTGTGACAAGAATTATCCACATAAGACGAAAACTACTGCAGTTTCATTTTATAAAATTTTTTGTTTATAGAAAAATGCATCAGTAAGACAGTTTCGGTACGGTTCGATTATTCGTAAATGATTTTGGGTTGCCGTGTCAAAACGCGTGACCCGAAACAAAGAAATTTTACATATACATACGTCTAGCAAAGGGATTCGGCTTTAAGTTAAAACAAAGATTTCTGTTTGAAAAATGCATTTTTTTTTGTAAATTTGGAGGTGGATTTTGCGCAAAAATACTGTGCATGACGTAACCAGAGTTGGACTGATGAGGTTATTTCTTTTGGCGCGGCCGAAGGCCAGCAACGCGGAAATAATAATAACAACAAAAAATAAAATATAAACCATGATGCAATTATTCATAGGTATTGTCTTCCCAGAGAGTTTTGCTCCACGTCGAAATTCGTGCTCTTTTATTTTCTAAGTGTTGCGAATAAAAGTTCACAATTAAATTTAAGACATTCATAACAACAATTCTATGAAGAAAATCCCCGATACGTCCTCTTACTGGGACGCGCCACTTAAGCAAGTTTTGCCTATTTTTCTTTAGTTTGTTAATGTCTATTAGTTTTTTATGAATATGTAGCTGATTACGTAACAAACACCGTGTACTAAATGCAGATTTCAGACTTTGTGTAAAAATTATGAAAAATCTGCAAAATTTCAGCAAAATTTGTAACTTTTTAATCATCTAAAATAACGCTTCCCAGTTCATATGTATTTGGGTCACTGCTTAAAACAAAAAACGTTGAAATCGGCTCGCTATCTGAAGACTTTTCGGGTTAGAAAAAATTGTCTTTCAATTTTATATAACACAGTCCGACTTGAAAATTTTCTCCGAGATAAGACTAGCCATTTCTAATAGATTTTGGATCACAAAATTTGTGAAAATAGAAACTTATATATTTGAATTTTAATAAAATAAGGCGAATAGCCAATAGAAAAATCGGCTAAAAACGGCTAATTTTTTTTTTGCAAAACGGCTAACAAATCCGCTGCCGGCTAAACCGAATTTTCTCCGGCTGTTTGCTATCGCAACCGGCTAAATCTAGCCGGAAAACGGCTCAAATGGCAACACTGCGTGCAACATTAAAAATCAACAGCTGCAGTGGTAGCTCGTCGGCACATTGAGGTTGTTTATTTTTGAGTTTGAGTGAGAATTTTTGGAGTGCATACAAGCGTATGTTCATCATGTATACATAAGAACGTATATTAGGGTATTTCTTAATTTTTTTCAAAATATGTATATGTATTTATTAACTAGTCAAACTCTATAGTAGCGTACTCTGTTTTAATAAAAAGGAAGGAAAGGATGGGAAAAAATTATTTAATTATGAAATAATATATTTTTTTTTAAGTCCAGCCAATAACTGTAGTAAACATGAGACCATTCGGAAACAGTCGGAAAAGGCAATGTATGGCAATGGAGAGGATAATCGGGAAGTCAACGTTTATGCAATGGCTTTTATTACCAAAATTTCATATGAGAATAATGGATCAGCGAAATATAAGGAACGATCGAGCAACTAAATCGCACCATATCCCAAATCCGAACAGCGTTTGAAAAGAGCTAATATTACGCTGCAGTTTGCGGTTCGATGTAACACCGCCATTTCTGAAGCCCATGCAATTAAAGCTGCAGTACCTGCGTTCCTAGGTAATCATCAAGAATGACAGAATACAAGATTGCGCCAATACAATAAGAAAATTTAATTTTCATTACTAGTGCCACAAATTTTATTATGACGTCAGAGAAAGGGTGGATACAGTCAAATTGCCAAATAGATAATTAGCGGTCCGCGGAAGAGGCCACATTTGTTTCGGTGCATCGTGGTTAATCATATGGAAGCTGTGGCCAATTGGCTCGCAAACTGGCGAATAAAGGATAACGAGCAATAATGTAAGCAAGTTACATTTACCCTGAACAGGAGCAACTGCACGCTTGACTTCGAACAACGTACAAATACCACTCCACTTGCTTAGGGGTACACTGGACGGGCAACTTACTTGGCGGAACCACGTAGAGGCTAAAAGGACTCATATTAAGTTGAAGGCCAGTTCTCTACAACTGGCTTATTAACACTCGCTCGTCTCTGAGTATGAAGTAAAAATAACATTTTTGTGGAACTTCTCTATTCGGTTAAAAAATTCATTTTCCGAACTCGGCTCTATGCTATAAATATTATGAGTACATTTTCGTGCTTGCGACACAACGAATTATATTCGAGTGAAAATGACGTGTAGAAGGTACAACCTAATGTAAATATGTATGTAAGTCCATATCGTCGTTTAAAATACAAAACCGCGTGTCGTGGTTCTGCAAACCCTCGTAACTCACATTTGTGCCAAAAAAAGATATTCGCTCACCGGAAGCTCCTGGCATCAAGCCCTTATCAATTCATACTAGAATATCGATACTTAAATAAAAGAAGGAGAGATAATTAGGGATACAAGGCAGACCCGTTTTGAAATAAGACAAGTTTTACCCTCTCCTATAAAATTTTGACAACTTCACATACGAGGTTTTGCATTTTCTTGTTACGCGGTTTTGTACTTTAAAGGACGATATGTACCTACATATGTTGTACTTACAAATGTCTACAAATAAAATTTATTCGCACAAGCTATCCTGCTGCTGCTAAGAAGGGCGCCCTAAATGTGTTTTCAAATGAGTAAAATGGTCCGAGTATGCGGAGGCAAGATAAAAGTAATTAAAGAATACAGCAGCAATATAATATGTGATGTGAAGAATCGTAAGTAAATGAGGGGAAGTATTAAAGGAAATGGTAATAGCGAAGTACAACAAAATTTAGGAGAAGTGCAATTACATACTATTCATATCTTTTTAATTGCAGTTTTTAATAAAAATAATGGTGTGGCGTATATAACCATAACAATTTTAGACCATGTTTGGTACAACACTAGCAGTGTTGTGCTTGGCTGCTTTTTCTTCATATATCTAGTCTTCGAAAAGCGTACGATTCTTATCTATACATATACTTTGTATGTACACTTAGGTCTCTTTTTGTGCAGTTTTTTATGCGGATTTAAATTTATGCGGTTTTTGAAACCATGTTTTCGCTCTAGCGACTTGGTTTTTTGAGAGTTTTTATTACTTTTTTTTCAGTGTGTAAGAGACAATGCTTCTGATAAATAATTTTTCTTTCTATTCTAACTTAATTCATGTATTTATTGTGGTATTTTTTATTTTTGGTTAAAATAGGGATAAAATTTTATTTATTCCAATAATGTTCAGTTTTACATGGAATAATAAGTGTTGAAGTGAAGAAATAAATTGTTTTTTTGTTTTTTAATATTGCCTCACTGGATTTTTTATGCGGTTTTTGAAAATGCTGCAACGCATCCCCTGTTTTTGTATGAAAGTAAAGAACTTTCTTATGCGGCTTTCTGAGGAACGCATGTACAGCATAAAAAAAGACCTGAGTGTATCTATAAATCTATCTGGATTATTATAAAAACTTATTGTGATATATAGATCTGCCAAAATTTGCTCATTCGTGCCACTTGATCAGTAGGTACAGGCAGATTTTACTGAAGTGTGTTCTATTCAATTTATATAGTTTTGTTCTAATCTATCTTATTTAAATTAATTTATTTTAATTTTATTTTTATTGTTTTAATAGATATGTATCTACTTATTATATATGCCAGTTTATTTATTCCCCATCAGGACATTCAACTGCTGTTAGAATAGTTTGTGCGACAGCTGATAACAGCTGCTGCTGAGCAGCGTGCTTCTTTGTAAATCTGTTGCTTTCTTAGCCGATTTTGAGATGCAGCTGTCATAAAGTACAGAAGTAAATACATACATACATATGTATAAAACCAAAGGACTCTTAAAGAGGACGTGCACTTTTGTGCTGTATGTGCACCTACATATGTATGCTAGTACTTTATAATGGAAATATGTATTTGTTATTACATGATGATTTGTTTCAAATGCTTGGTTAAGAGAAAAGTGGTCTGAAACGGATGAATGGCAACAATGGTACTTTTTAACCGACTTCCAAAAAAGGAAGAGGTTGATAGTTCGTCGGATTTTTTTTTATGTTACCGCTTAACTTTGGGCCACGTCAACCGATTTCGATAGTTCTTTCTGCATCGGAAAGGTAGTATCTCAGAGGTGGTCCCGTACTAATCTGGATTAGATCCAATCATTGGATCATGAAATATATATATATATATATGTATATATATATTTTTTTATATGAAAATTAAAGTCGGTTTTGTTTTTTGCTTAAAAGTCACTTGTGATTAGTTGAATTCTTGTCATCAACTGTACCATGAGAATACTAAAAAGAATGTAGATACATAAATAAAATTTTGCAAAAAACCTAAACCAAACTACGAATTGCCAATGACCACATTCGTCACTAAAAAGACAGCAACTTTTACTTGATCAATTCAACTAACTTATGTCAAAATATAAGCTCCTGCACCCAATTTTTGCATCGCTTAAGCCAGTGTTTAAGTCCCAAGGCATGTAGGAACACCATTGAGGAAAACTTCTTCGATGTTTCTTATATGAAATCGATTTAATTGTGTATGAACTAGGGCGATTGACTCGGTTTTTTCAAACCGGTTTCCACCGATTTTGTTCGATATCTATAGGCGTTTTTTTTAATATAGATTTTTCGAATATCAAATAAACCTGATTTTTGAATTTGATACAAATATTAACGCCTCAATAAAAGATTTGAGTTCTCCGAATTTTCAATGCTTTTTCCCGGTTAACGGAATTGGGACACTGAGAAACTGGCCCCAAGTAGTTTTAAAATAATTATAACGTTTTCTACGTGTTGGGCCGAGCTTCTCTTTTAATTCAAATGGAGAGACCTACACATTTACTCCTCCCCCGAAGAACCTTTTTTATGGCAGAAGTACACCCAGAGGTTTGTCATTGTCTGCCGAGGGTCGACCGCTATTTGCACAAAACCTTTATTGCTGGTGCTGGGGTAAGAAAATTGAACCATGGACCTCCCGAGTGCCAGTAGGCACATCTAAGCGCTCAGCTATGGCGGCAAGAGCACTACTAAAATCCAAAATAAGTCAGAAAAAGTGCAATAATTTAATATCTACTAAAATAATGCCAAATGTGAATTTTTCACTGACTTTTACTTGTTTTACTTTGGATCAAAAAAAAAACTTTGAACTTATTTATTCTTTGGTCTTTTAAAAAGATAATGCTATTTCTACTGTTAAAAGTTTTATTATAATTTTTGGTCATGACTTCATACCAACACAAGCATTTTCACTGTATGAAAACTATGTATGTATGTAAAATTAAACCAGTTTTTTCAAATTGCAATTTTTTGAATAATGAGAAAACCGGTTTTGGAAAAAAGGCGAAGCATCCTAGTATAAACGTAACTAAGTAATTTAACACAAATGAGGGGATGGAAACCAGGTCTTACGTAGTGTTAGTAGGCATCTCTAACTACTCAGCCACAGCGGCCAGATTAATGGGATTGAAACTCCCGATTGGCTGGCCCCAATTTAAAATCATTTGCACGGTCTTCGGTAATAAGTTCGTCTTCAAAAATGCTGTTGCGTGAATATGATCCAAATATTTACTCATCTGTAAGATGGCGTTTATGTCAACAGGGTGCTAGGGAGTTATTTACAATCAGAATTTTTAGAGCAAAGTTTTCCTGTAAATTTTGAAGCCTTGAAAGTAGAAACTTGTTTTCCAAGAAAGAAAGATAAATATTAAAGGATTTTCAGTAAAAAATATATAGAAACCAAGTAACTCCACTTGTGTAACAATTTCGAAGTGAACACTTCAAGTTGGAGGATTTAACTAGGTCGCAGGTAACGGGTCTAAAAAAAAAACCTTGTTTTATAGGAATATTTATTACTTCGAAAATCCGAAATTTCGCAGCAGTGCAACTAATTTCCAGCTAACGAAAATCGAATGTGCTTAGTTTTATTCGTAAAAACAATTTTCTTTAGAATGCTGGTGTCGGCGTTTCTCTGTAAATGCCGGGAAGAGAAACTAAAATTTTCAAACATCTGCTTATTTTAACAAACACACCAAGAAATAAATGTGTGCGCACTTAAATCTGGTATCGGAACATACATATGTACTTATGTATGCACTTATGTATGTACACACAGACACCGTAGGAGTGCAACAAAAACAATACTGAGCAAATGTCTGTGGTTTAAAAATGACAACAAAAATCTATATCAGAAGAACCTAAGCCAATGAGGAAGACGCCGCCGCGCAAAGATTTGGATACATTTGTCCTAGAGGACCTAGATTCTATGGGTACATATGTATGTATACATACATAGTAGGGTGCCTCAGAATTTTTTATTTTTTTCAGAATTCGAAATGCACCTGTCGTTAATTTTTTTTTCCTTTTGCCTAAAAACGTATAAAAACGTTTTATTGCTATAGATTGACGGTAAACATTTAATGTTAAAATTTGTATATTTGTTACTCTAGTTTGTGTAGCTTGTAAATTCATCTCAACGAAAATCACTGACCGGGCCATGGACATGGTTTCATATGGTCAGTACCGAGGTTCAGCCATGCTGAACTCTTCATAAAGCCTAGTCGCAAACAAAGTGATTCAAAGATCTCCGGCACTACTCAGCCTTATCCGTATACAGCGAATCTTTGTCCGCGTGGACGATACCTTTATCTGCTACATGTGGTGGAAATTATAAATACCATCTCAGCTATCTGGCCATCTCCGATATTAGGGAGGATCAGCAAGACTTTGTCAAGGTACAAGAGGGCGAAGTCAAACATTCTGAATTTGGACATCGGTATTAATGGAAATGTTGGCGAAGCCCTACTGAGCGGTAGATGAAGCTCCAGTAACAGCAACAGAGTCAAAAGTGCTTGGAGTCTATGCAGACTCGTGTTTGATAGTGACCGAAGAAGATCATAGGTATCGTAATAGATCCTAGGAACTATACAAGGCTGCGATCAATAAAATAGTTTAAGTATGAAAGTTGTTAAAGTCTGAGATATCCCTTATAGACTAAGGGTGGGACACTGGGTATCCACGTTCATTTTAAAGATGCTACAAGAATTTAAGTCAGGCGCACCGACACAATACGGAGCAAAAGGAGAAGCCATGCAGGTAATTTTTCTTCTTAACGACGAAGGCGTAGTTTCACCTTTGTGAAAACTTAAGATGCAGTTGTTACCCATATTATATCATGTCAAAGATTTCCCTTATAAACAAACACGGAAAAATGTCTTTTTTCGATAGTAGCTTTGGTATACTTCATATACATATTGACAAAAATTGATTTATTATCCCACAAATATCTAGTTTTTTATCTGCGAGAAGTACATATTTTAGTACCGTAATCTCTCTGCACGCCGAGCTTTCAATTAACCAAAAATTCAACCTTAAGTAAGTATGGAGGGGTTATCCTACATCAATAAAACTTTTAATTTACATAAGTTTTTTAGGCCAAAAGGAAAAAAATTAGGAGGATATGCAACAAAAACTGACACACTCTAATGTGATAAAATTAAAGTCGGAATTTTAATACTTCCATCCACTATGATTGTTTTATACCGAACAAATTACGCCCCTGTTTTTTTATTTTGAAATCAAAAAATATGTAGGAGTCGCTCAAAGCGCTCAAATTTTTGCATGTTTATTCCATAATTTTTTTAATAACTCTTTTTTATGCATTGCATTTTTGGGGGTTTTTGGGGGACCGGCAAAAAATAGTAAACAATCGTTAAATAAACAATTGATCGTTAAATAAACAATGGAGTATTATTATTGAAAGTCTCCCGAAGAGAACAAGAAATTATTGATTTTCAGAATTACATATATACCAATTCTACGAAAAATAGAGCGATTTCTTTGAGCGACCTCTGAATATTTTCTGATTTCAAAAACAACAAGTAAATTTTAAGCAAAAAATAAAACCAACTTAAATTCTCGTATAAAAATTTAAGATTATCGTTAATTTCTTCACGATCCAATTATCGGATCTAAAAAAAATTAATATACCCTTGAGGTAGCACCTTTCCGATGAAAAAATAGTTATCGAATTTTTTTTTTTACCACCCTAATGTACATGTATACTATGAACATGCACCCATATGTATGTATGTATTTGAATACGAACAACAGCTGCTCCAATTCCTCCCTCAAAGCAAGTGTGGCAGAATAGTGCGCGGATCATCCTAATGTATTGTTTGGAAAAATTTTGTGGCATACGCCAAAAAACTCAGCAGACTGATTTATGGGAACTTCTTTTAACAGTCTGCCCTGTAGATAAATAAATGGTTACTAAAAAAACGAAACGAAATAAAACAGCTTCAGAAAACTTACGTTTCGTTTCACTTTATTTCGTTTATCTAAAAAAATGTATTACGTGTGTCAAAAGGATTCTAAAAGTTCGAAACATAAAAGTAAACTAAATTCTAGATTGTTTTTGACTAGCGTGCTTGATCTGTTTTTATCATTTGGCTCTATAATTATTTGGAAAAGAATTAATAACTTTTGAGTAAGGAAATATTCTTTCTAGTTTTTAACTTAGATCCAATTTGCCATAAAAATTCTCCAGCTCTGAACTCTGTACCTTTTGCATACTTCGCAATTTTCCTTGCAGGGTTTTGTCTAGTATACATACATACATCTACACATAAATGAATACATACCCAGTGGGAAAAGTAGTAGTGCATTCCATGCGTGATAATTAATCGAATGTATTTCTTATGGGTTTTACATCCAATTACTGTTTAATATGTAATCAGCATTCTAATGTATTCAAAAAGTTCCAAAAATTTCATATTAAATTACGATCATTTCTCGATACCAGGTAATGCAAAATTGAATGCCACACTTTTCTTAGGACATATATATATATGTATATGTATGTACATAAGATCTTCTGCAATTGTACATTAGAGTGCCTACATCGGCCCGAAAACCATAATTTTTCGCACTGAAAATGTGAGGTTGGGAACGAAAAGAAAAGCGTGAAATTTTTTAGAATGAGATTCGGTGATGCTGAGTGGTTTCGAGTTCGGCATATAATATTTGCACCAAAGAAAATGACCAAATCGACCATAGTTTTCTGAAATGTCACATTTTTGGACAATAAAACAAATAACAGCTAAATTTTTTTGGAATTACTTCTTTCCTGTTATGTAACATAGATTGTAAATATGAAGCAAATTGGCCCATAAATACGGATTTTCCAAATATCTCGTCACCTGCGCCACCTAGCGGGTTAATTCATCTTTCATATTGCATTGTCGTCGGGTTCTGAGCCGAGTTTGAAGTTTCAAGTCTCTAGCTCATCGGGAAGCTTGTAAGAAATACAACTTCCTTTCCAACGAATTATATTTAAGTATTGCTATTTTCGAAATGTTCAGTTAAAAATGACCCAACGGAAAGAGCAGTTAAATTAATCAAAGCTTTTAAACAGGCGTTGAAATTGCGTGAAAATAACAAACAATATTTGGACCAAGATGTCGAACACTGCCGATATTTTGTTGCCTCGTAATGTGAAAATTTCTTAAAGAATGCCCAATTTTGAAATTTTTCTGGGTGGGTATGGTCCACCCAGAACCATTCGAAATTACCAAACCACCTTCTAAAAAATTTAATGCTTATTTTCATTCCCAGCCTCATATTTATTGGAATTCACAATTTTGTTCATTTAACTCAATGGCCACTCTAATGTACATACATACATACACACAAATAATATGCATACCTTTGTCTGAATGTAATTAAAGCTGCGTCATATGGGCTATAGTGCCGCTCTTGATGCGGCAGCGGCAGCGGCATTGGCATTGACACTGTCTGTACTGGTTTTGGAACATGTGTAGGCGGCGGAGGTGGCAATGCTTGTGCCGTTTTGGTAGTGCC